>NC_044053.1:21408225-21418225 GCF_902167405.1 Gadus morhua
TGTGTGCGCGCGTGTGTGCGTGTGTGTTTGTTTATGAATGTGTATGTATGTGGCAAAAAAATGGTGTTGTCTGTTCACAGCTAAGCTTAGACGATAGACCGTTCTCCTTGGTGGTTTACATAAGTACTTAAGGAGATTGTCCAACAATAACCATCAGTGATTATTATCCCTGCATTGATTGCGCCTTTCATTACAGTAAACAAAGACTTAATTCACTGACAGACTGGGGGGGGGGGTAAAGCTGCGTTTGGATTGGTCAGGGATCTTTGTGTTCTGGATGAATCCCCTGTGAGATTCTTCTCACTGGGTCAATACCAGTGTAACCTGTAATCACACAGTAACTCGGTCCCTGTGTGATTACAGGTGAGGCCCCCCCCCCCCCCCCCGTTCTCGAGCCTGCCCGCCTTCTCCTCTGGCAGTACTTCTGTTGTCTTTCAGTCTCTCTTTTCTCGCTCTCTTCTCTTTCTCCTCTCTCTCTCCTGTCCCTTCTCTCTTCTTTCGCTCTCTTCCTTTTCTCTCCTCTCTCTCTCCTCTCCCTCCTGTCTCTCTGCTCTCTTCTCTCTCTCCTGTCTCCCCTCTCTGTTCTCTCTCTCACCTTTCTCTCCTCTCTGTTCTCTCTAGGTTGATGCATCGTTCTCGCCTGCGTTAGGTGAGGGTGTCTTGTACCACTGAACGTGTCTAGAAATACCAGAACCCTACCGAGAACCGACACTAGAGGAAAGCAAATTCCTCAACGTTTTTCCGCCGTCATATTTCCAGCATTGGAGCCAACAGCACCAACCACCAGACCGCCCGTACCCTTCTCTCTTTCCATGCCTCTGCAGAGGGCTCCTGAGGGCCCCTGTCTGGGCCCTTTCCATCATTGAAAACACTCATGGCCCCCCAACCCCCAAAGTGTCCAGGTCGTAAAGGTGTAGTTGTTCAACGCTGACACGAAAATGTGAAATGAGTTTGAAGCGAGCGCCGAGTGAGGAATGCTGACGAGGCATCGCTGTGCTCCTGTCACACACACACGCACACACACACACACACACACACACACACACACACACACACACACACACACACACACACACACACACACACACACACACACACAAACAGACACACATACACACACATGCGCGCACACACACTCACTCACACATACACACATATGGTCACACACACATGCACACAGGGGCACAAACACACAAACGTCCACAGAAAAACACACACATGCACACACACACACATTTGCACAAACAGACATAAGCCCCCACACACATACAAACACACAAATGTGCACACACGCATGCACGCACGGTGCACAAACACACTTACGCCCCCACGCACACAAACACACACAAACACACACTCCCACACATACGCACAGGTGCACAAACACACAAACGCCCCCCCCCCCCACACACAAACACACACACAAACGCACACACAGCACTTTGAAATGTTGCTCAATATGGCCGTTGGTAACAGCCTGTGTTTAGATATGCTGGTCTTGACTTGTACAAACACATAAACACACACAAGCACTCAAATATGTGCACACAAATAATGCACTCCTTGCACATGCCAAGGCACTTGCAAGCACACCTGACTGACCCATGAAGGCAGCGTTAGTCGTGACAATCCGCACAATGGGAATTTTACCGCCACTTTACCCCGACTAGATTCCCCTGGAGGCAGCAGGTCTGCAGAAAACTCTATTCAGTTATCCCATATATTTTCTTTCTGATACTACTATATTAGTATTCTGTAAAATAATCTTTCCAAAAAATAAGGTTTCTATGTAGAGGTTGGTGAAATCGAACATTTACTCATTGATGAGATTTCTCCCTTGATTCTAGTCTTTGAAACCCTCATCTAAATGTGTGACCGTGCAAAGACCTTTTCTGCATCACACCACTGTGATGGCGAAGTGTTGTGGCTTTCCTCCAACAGAGGGTGGGAGATCCAGATATACAGAGTAAGCGGGAGGGAGTCATTATTTACACATCTGACAGACACTGTAAACACATCAGCCTTGATTTGGAGGACCTCTGAAGGACAACTGCCTTGTTTCTTGCCTTAGCCTCTAACTGATAGTCTCTGTGCCGTATGTAAGAGATATCGTGCTCTGGTAACGTATACCACATTCTGGGACTGTACTACCCTAAAAAATATATTTTTGAAGGCACGCTCACCGCTCTCTTTTTTAGACAGGGCATAAAGTATAACAATCAGTGTCAAACGGTCGTGTCAGGTGATAAAGGTGTTTGTATTTAGATTTCTTGTGATTCAGATGAACGTGGTCAGCACGATGGTGGATCACAGTCTCAGTCAATGTTGTTCAGACCCTCCCAGGAGTCTCTCTCTCTCTCTCTCTCTCTCTCTCTCTCTCTCTCTCTCTCTCTCTCTCTCTCTCTCTCTCTATCTCTATCTCTCGCTCACTCTCTCTCTCTCTCTCTCTCTCTCTCTCTCTCTCTCTCTCTCTCTCTCTCTCTCTCTCTCTCTCTCTCTCTCTCTCTCTCTCTCTCTCTCTATCTCTATCTCTATCTCTCGCTCACTCGCTCTCTCTCTCTCTCTCTCTCTCTCTCTCTCTCTCTCTCTCTCTCTCTCTCTCTCTCTCTCTCTATCTCTATCTCTATCTCTCGCTCACTCTCTCTCTCTCTCTCTCTCTCTCTCTCTCTCTCTCTCTCTCTCTCTCTCTCTCTCTCTCTCTCTCTCTCTCTCTCTCTATATCTCTCTCTCTCTCTCTCTCTCTCTCTCTCTCTCGCTCTCTCTCTCTCTCTCTCTCTCTCTCTCTCTCTCGCTCTCGCTCTCGCTCTCTCTCTCTCCCTCTCTCTCTCTCTCTCTCTCTCTCTCTCTCTCTCTCTCTCTCTCTCTCTCTCTCTCGCTCTCGCTCTCTCTCTCTCTCTCTCTCTGGTCATGAGGTTTGAACCTGAGCTTCACCCCTCTGGTTCTGGCAGGGACTCTGCTCAGCTGTGTGGGGGTCGGGTGGAGGTCAGGTGCACTGGCAGCCCCCCAGCTCCACATCCATGCCGACCGACCCCAGACGACCCCCCCTGCTGCACCCGTACTGTGGCCATTTGCAGAGCAGCATGCAGCTGCTGCTTTGTCTCTCGAGCTCGTTCTGTCTTTTCCCCTTTTGCGCTCTCTACCTCTGTCTCGCTCCTCCCGTTGTGTTTCTCCTACTCCCTCTCTCTCTCCCTCTCTAACTCTGTCTCTCTCGTTCACTCTCTCTCTCTCTCTCTCTCTCTCTCTCTCTCTCTCTCTCTCTCTCTCTCTCTCTCTCTCTCTCTCTCTCTCTCTCTCTCTCTCTCCCTCCCTCTCTCTCTCTCTCTCTCTCTCTCTCTCTCTCTCTCTCTCTCTCTCTCTCTCTCTCTCTCTCTCTCTCTCTCTCTCTCTCTCTCTCTTTCTTCTCTCTCTCTCGCTCTCGCTCTTGCTCTCTCAGTCTTTCTCTCTCCTAGTCCTCTCCTCTGTCGTTCAGCCCTTATGTCTGAAAATGTGGCCATCAGGCAGGCAGTCAGACATCAGAGAGAATGGGATAATGTGGTTCCCATTGGGGCATTCTCACACCCCCATGTCCAAGCCTCGGTATCTTCTGACCCCTTTCCGTATCTTCTGACCCCCTTGAACAGGATCCGACTGTGTAGCATTTTGTGAACTCGCTTCAGGAGGCCAGTGCCCCGGGGCCAGTAGAGGACCCCCCCCCCCCGGTGGAGGGTGGCTCTCTGACTCAGACACAAGGAGCCATTGTGAGACGCCGCATCCACTCGTGTTCTTCCCGCTGTTTGGCGTTGGCGGTGCCGAGCGCTCCGTTGCCGCGATCCACTTGCCGAGGCCCAGGTCAGTCCGCAGAGAGCGGGAACACCGCAGGAAAGAACTCAGAGGCGGAGTTCACAGAACAGCTTCACTTTTATGTCCAGCTGAATCCAGAATGACTTTTTAAATGCCACTCTCCCCGGTCGCTCCCCTGTCCTGCCAGAGCTATGGTTATTAATTATAGTTACAGGTTTTGGCAGAGGGAGCAAGCTTTTTTCTTTTTTGCCAGTTCAACGGATTCAAAGAAAGAAAGGGACTCATGTTTTATAGTGCCTGGTGGACTCAGCATTGTTTTTTGTCCTTGAGGTCTTGGCTGCTTTCTGTCCTGATCAACATCTTTAGGTCGGATAAGACTGTGTTTACGTCCCCGTTTACTGGCAGGGTCTCGCGCTTCTGCAATGAGTTATCGCCTCTCGGCGGCGAGGCGATGATGGTTGCTGGGTGCAGTTTGAGATGGAGGACTGGCCGTGCTGGAGGAGAGAGCCGCAGTTTGTCAGCACATTCCCGCATACAACCTCTGGAAAGTCAGAGCTTCAAATGGAGGGAACCCATGGCTCCGCTGTAGGGTTGTTGTACAGATAGAATTCAGCCAACGCTTGAAGCTGATATCTTAGAGTCACATTAGAGTCTGTATGCTCGGTTAACACCTAACCTTGATCTTCTTTAATTTAGTATTTACAGGCTGGCCTACAGTCATGACTCTATGAACTTTGCCCGTTGGCAGCGATCCCCTCCGAAACGTCTCACAGAGGTCTCCCTCTTCTGGATTCCTCCTCAAGATTTCGTCCTTCATAATTGGGGGGGGTCATTCCGTGCCCTTTAGAGGGTTAAGGATTAAGGGGGATTGTATTATGTTGGGCTCTAACTAAGGGCTGTACATAAACTGTTGACTCAACTACCACAATGTATACTTGAATGTGAATTGTAGGATTGAGACAGATCACAGATGACTGTCTCTACATGTTACCTGAAAGTTACCGTGCTCACTTTGAGCCTTTTGTTTTTACCAAGCAGCATTTAGTTTTTGTATGTGCGCACATTCAGCATTCAGCATTCAGCATTCAGCATTCAGCATTCAGCATTCTCCAAGCAGTTTCCCCGTTCCATAATGTTGTGACACCTTTCTTTCAGCGTTGGTCCTAGCTCAGGTTCAGGGTCACATAGTTTCATCCGTCCCCTTGATGAGCCGCGAATGTTACCACACAGAGCCACAATATGAAACCTTAGCAAACACAGCTACACATAAATATTCAATAAGATGTACAACGTAAGAAGATTAAATACCAAACTCACCTTCATCTTCAACGAAAGAAACACACCAGTCGCATGCATAATTGAGGACGAGATGATGATGATGAAGATAAGGATGATGATGTTGATGTTGTTGTAATCTTCTGGCCCTCCATGAACCAGTTCCTCCTGGTGTTGCATGACTCAGCAGCAGCACCTCGGGGTGCCCCAGTGGGTGCCTATGACAGGGTTATGTTTCCTAAGAGATGAATTTCTCGAACATACCAGGGACGGCCAGCCAGACACGCTGACTGGGCCGATTAGTCAAAACCGTTAATTGGGTGGGATCTAAAATAAATGTACATGCTTGCCGGCTATGGATTGGCCGACAGCCACGTCAGCCTCAGTGCTGTAGTTATTTTCCGTTCTCAGTTCCTCAGTCACGGTGTGTTTTAATACACAAAGGTTGTTCGCAAGAGTTTTGCATTTTGATTTGTGGATCGTTTGCATCGGAGAGGAGCATCTCACTCCTCAGAGGAGGCCGAGAGGAGGGGCGGCGTGAGGAGGAGACATGGAGAACCATCTGAATTGATGACTCTCGCCGTTTTCTCCTTTTCTCGTAAGGATACATTCCTGCAGCGCTCGGAGGCCATAAACACGATGGAGATTTACTACTGATGCTGCTGATGGATATATTTCAGAGAGTCACTCTTTCTTTGGCAACTCTGTGAAACCTCCTCCTCAGGGTATGGGGGGAGGGGGGCAGCTGTCAGCCGTGCCCTGCTATTTATTATCACATGGGCTGACACTGTGTTAATTGATAAGGCCCACATTTCCCCTCCCGCGGTCCGTGTTCGATTGCTCGTTTCATTGCTTATGTTATGCAATCAGCTTGGCCGATTCAATTCTACTTCTTTACCTCTTCCGTCTCCTCTTCCATCTCCGTTGAAGTGACAGTGAGTGGCAGACACGGCAGGAAATGTGTTCCACATGGTGCAGGAGTTGCCTGGAACACGTTGTTCCACTTTGTCTCGGAACATTTTCCATTGTGTTTCATGTGACAGTTGGCACGCTAATGCCAAAGGGTTCAATAATTCTCAACTATGCACAGATTGATGGTGTGTCTGTGTGTGTGTGTGTGTGTGTGTGTGTTTATGTGTTTGTGTCTGTTTATGTCAGTGTTTTATGTGGGTTTGCGTGAGACTCCAACCATGGTTGTGCGTATGCGTGTGCATGCATGCATGTGCGTGTGTTTGTGAGTGAGTGTGTGGGGTTGTGTTGTGTACTTAAACATGCCAGCACAGGCTCGGAGGGTGTGTGTGTGCATGCTGATGCCTTTCCGGAGGTGGCTGCCAGGCAGACACCCTGCGCTGTAGACGGTGAGTCACGCCGTCGCGGTGTCACCTGCCCCGTCCCGGCTGTCACCCGCCATGTGACCGCGCCCTGCTCCTGACACGAGCGCTGAGCCTCAGCTCACATGTCCTCCAAACCCCCTCCGGGGCGGCCGGGGTCTGGCCCGCCTCTGGCTAATGAGTCCGAGCAGAGCTGAGAAAAGGGGATTCCTTTCGTCATGGGTCCGGGCCGCCGTCACACAGGTTCAGCCGCTACTTCCTTTGAGTCAGAAAGCGACTAGTCCCCCGGAGCAAGAAGACTAAGAACAAGGAGCAAACAACGCAGGGTAAGAAACATGACATGTGAGGGATATCGGAATATCAGAAGTCCCGCCCTCTCTCTCGGCTCTCGCCGCCATACGTACCCACGTCTCCAAAGCATGCATTGAAGTCCCGCCCTCTCTCTGGCCGCTGTACCCATGTCTCCAAAGCATGCATTGAAGTCCCGCCCTCTCTCTAACCGCCGTACCCATGTCTCCAAAGCATGCACGGACGTCCCGCCCTCTCTCTTCCACTAAGCCCCTCCCTCCAGGCGCTCCATCTGGAGAGGAGGTTGAGTACTTTGAGGACATAACTTAAATCTACACTGATCCTTTCCTATCACTAATCCCCACTTGGTAAATTGGGTTTGAATCGGTTCAACGAATTTAGAACGAAATATTTCCTCCACACACATGTCATGGAAGTTCATTGATAGCATGTGGTTGTGTTTAATGTAGACCCATAAAAACAACAAGCAGGACGCATTACCAAGCTGAGAGCCTTCTCTTCTCGGCTAGGGAGCTGCTCTCCATTCAGCTTTGGTTCTTATGAGACTGGGAAGAGGAGAAGACACACACATATGTATGTGCATGCAGAGTCAGAGACACACACACAGACACAGACACACACGGGCAAGTGCGCCGAATGCATGGACACTCACACACACTCACACACCCATACATACACACACACACACACACACACACACACACACACACACACACACACACACACACACACACACACACACACACACACACACACACACACACACACACACACACACACACACACACACACACACACACACACACACACAGGCCTACACATCCCCACCCATGTGAGCAGACTCCTAGACACACAGATATTCAAATGGATACCTGTACTAGCAATTACGTGCAGCGTTCCCTGTGCTGTGATAAAGACCATAGTCAGGTTAAGTGTGTGTGAGTAAATACACCGCTGTCTTTCAGCTCAGTAGGGAAACAAACAGCTGTGCTGGTTGGCGATGGGGACGGGAGTTTCAGAGAGCATCGGGTTCAATTACTATTTACCAAAAGCAGAGTGTTCTTTATTTTGTTTGGGTCTATTGAATGCGAGTGAAAAATTTGCTTCACAACGTGTTACAACCAGTGCAGAGTGTTTCAGACCAGTGTCTGTAAACACACACACTGAAACAAACCGTTCCCATCTAATGCATCAAAACTATCCGTCCACCTCAGGCGGAAACATCACCAGCTTTTAATTAGAAAATCGTTTTATTCTCATGGCCTTGAGTTACTTGCGATACTCAACTCAAGTGCAGGTGGGGGGGGGGGGATTAGGCGGGGGAGGAATAGGTGGCGGCTGGGGGTCAGCGTCTCACTCGGCCCCCATGGTAAACATTCATAAAGAGACCAAGGGAGTCAGTTACACAAACACAAATAGCTGACTATTCATAGCACTAATGAAAAGGGCCAGGCGGAGCAGGGACGCCCGGCAGGCCTTGAAATACACTGTCGCCACTCGCTGAGTTATGTTATGGCTCCCGCTCCAGCCCTGCCTGTGAGTCTCTGTGTGTGTGTGTGTGTGTGTGTGTGTGTGTGTGTGTGTGTGTGTGTGTGTGTGTGTGTGTGTGTGTGTGTGTGTGTGTGTGTGTGTGTGTGTGTGTGTGTGTGTGTGTGTGTGTGTGTGTGTGGTGTAAGAGTGTGGGTGGGAGACGGCCAGCCAAGAGGCATATAAATGACAATACAGTTTCTCCATGATGCTCTAACTTTGGCCTTGGTGGTCTCTGAGGGTGGTCTCCCTCACGAGTCCTAGCAGTTTGAGAATAAGTTCACAGAATTGAGATAGGTGTGGAAGTGAATGAGTGTGTATCATTGTGTGTGTGTGTGTGTATGTGTGTGTGTGTGTGTGTGTGTGTGTGTGTGTGTGTGTGTGTGTGTGTGTGTGCGTGTTAGTGAGTGTGTGTGTGTGTGTGCGTGTGTGTGTGTGTGTGTGTGTGTGTGTGTGTGTGTGTGTGTGTGTGTGTGTCTCAGGCTCTGGGCCCGCAGGCTCCCTGCAGACGGCCTCCAGGCCCTTTGAAGCACCACTGTTATTAACCTTTAGAGGAGAAGGACAAAGCAGCCGGCCTGGGCACCGCGCTCCTATTGCGCTGCCTTGCTCTCTCTCTCTCTCTCTCTCCCTCTCTCCCTCTCTCTCTCTCTCTCTCTCTCTCTCTCTCTCTCTCTCTCTCTCTCTCTCTCTCTCTCTATCTCTCTCTCTCTCTCCCTCTCTCTCTCTCTCTCTCTCTCTCTAAACTCCAAACGATACGTCCAGGGATTTCCCCCAGGGTTGGTGGCTGGTGGCTGGGTGGGCAGGTCAGGTTTGCAGGGGTGCAGGATGCATCTTACTCCAGCCCGCCGACCCTGTGTTGCTTGAACCTAATTTCACAAACAAGACTTCAGATCATAATCTAAAGCTTTAAACTGACATGCTCAATGCTGGGTTTCACTTTCTGTCACTCCATGTTTGTTTAGCCCTCGATGCTGCAGGCAGCAATCTGTAAGAGCGTAATTTAAAGTGAACACCAACTCGGCTAGCACTAGTCAACTTTCTCCTGCTTATAGACTAGTAAACACAACCTACCCGGAAAGCAGCGTAAACTAAAGTATATTTAACTTTACAGATACTTAATTTAAATTGGTTTGTTTGTATAGGGGCTAACGTGGTGAAGACTGTAGCAATAAACTCAGAAAAGCAAAAACCCTTTCTGAAAGCTCTATCCACGTGAAGGAGTTTCTCTTTGGTAGAATATCTATGTGACCAAACAGGAAACAAAGCGTAACTGCTTCCAGCCCGGTGCCTCTCCCCAATAGTTATGTCCTGGCGTACTAGGACTGCTGGATCAGAGGTTGTTCTCCAGTCTCGTGGAGGACAAGGATGGACCATCTGAATCTTTCGATTTGATGACATGTGAATGACAGTGTGTGTGTGTGTGTGTGTGTGTGTGTGTCTGTCTGTGTGTGTGTGTGTGTGTGTGTGTGTGTGTGTGTGTGTGTGTGTGTGTGTGTGTGTGTGTGTGTGTGTGTGTGTGTGTGTATGTTGGTGTGTTGTACGTGTGTGTGTTGTGCGTGCGCGCCTGTGTGTTTTATACATTTGAGTGTGTGCATGTGTGATGTGCTTTGCATTGTACACATTAGTGTGCACGCATGTGTTTTGTGCGTGAGTGATTCAGGGTTTTGAGTTGAACCATCGACCCTGTTATCCCATACGCCTTTTGATCCATTCATGTGGGGAAGAAAGTGAGCTCTTAACTTTACGGCCTCGTTGGTCTATGCGTTGGACCGGGGCCT
>NC_044053.1:21423225-21438225 GCF_902167405.1 Gadus morhua
GAAACACAACCTCAGAATACTGAACCTCAGACTACTGACACACAACCACTTATACTGAAAAACAAACCTCAGAATACTGACACACAACCTCAGACTACTGAAACACAACCACTTTTACTGAAAAACAAACCTCAGAATACTGAACCTCAGAGTACTGACACACAACCTCAGACTACTGAAACACAACCACGTATACTGAAACAAAACCACAGAATACTGAACCTCAGAAAACTGAACCTCAGAATACTGAAACAAAACTTCAGAATACAGACAAACAACCCCAGAACGACCCAATTGAGGTGTGTGTGGGAGGTTGGACAGGTTTTGCCGCCATCACGTTTGGGACGTCCAGTCAAACACGGGTAAGTCCTCACTTTGATCAGCCGCTTCTCAGCCCCCTGGCTCCCACCCAGAATTCCCCCTGCTGGGTTCCTTCCCCAAGCAAAGAATGTTGACCAGCCTATCTGGTCTTGTGAGGGCGGCGGGTGTGTTGGTGGGCGCCGGGTGCTGAGCCCGGGTTGGAAGGTGACTCCTGGGGCTGGGGTCGGGTTTCCAGCGCGACCTACAGAGGAGAGGAGCAGAGGCCTTACAAACGGCAGTGAGAGGGGGAGAAGGAGAGGGGGGGAGAGAGAGAGAGAGAGCGAGAGAGAGAGAGAGAGAGAGAGAGAGAGAGAGAGAGAGAGAGAGAGAGAGAGAGAGAGAGATTCTCCATGAATGTGTTTCACCAGAGAACTGCAGCGACTCTCCAAGACTGGCAGCTCAGAAGCAGACGAGAACAAAGGACAAGTTTCATTTTCTGAACCACATCCATTATCTGGCAATCACTCTTTCAGTTTTATTTATTGTAGTTCAATTGCTGACTTACTTTATATTATGGGAATTAAAGGAAAGTCTTTTATATCTTCTACCACACTATGCTTCTCTGAGACCGAGGTCATATTGACTTGCTATTTGTTACAAAATGATCGCCAGCGAAATTTCTAAAACTGATGGAATAAAGTATTGTGCTACTACTGTTTTATCCGAATGTTCACCTCAGTTTATAATATCCTGCACAGTTGAGGCAGAGAACAGGTCCCGCCAAACGCCTCAGGTTAATCCAGGTTCTTGAAAGGTCCCGTCAAACGCTGCAGGCACTTCCACACTCCGGGATGCTGTGATCGAATGCCCTGGGCTGTTCTAGAACCCTGACAGGTCCAATCCAAGGCTAGACTGACTCTGTTCCCAGTAGAGCGGCTGGAATGATCGGAATGAGCTCTTCTCTCTCCATTCTCTTTGTTTCTCTGTGTATTGACAAGACCAAGGAGTGTTTCGTGTTGAGTGAAAGGAATCCAGTATGGGTTGTATTTTCCCTCCTAGAATGTCTTTGCAGTCTGTCTATAATCCTAGCATCTTTCCTTTGACAAAATCTGTGTTTTTTTATTTTTGTACAAAAACAACATGAGTGGATATCTTGTTGATGTTGCTTTACTGATCACGTATTAAAGAACGGAAATACGATATCAACTAGATCATGATCATTAAAAGAGATGAAACACACGTTTTTAAACCACATAGAGAGACGTAGTGTGTGATGGAGCTGTACATTCAGCAGCAACCTGCACTCACTCAGTAAGGTACAGATTGTATAGATCACACACATAGTGACAAGCACACACACGCACGCACACCATGCTAAAAGTGACGGCGGCACGGATACCCGACTGGGAATCCCGGACGGCGTGCGTCTAGACAGCCGACGGAGACTGATATTAGTCAACACGTGTGCGGCACCGTTTATAGACGACAGAAAAGACAAAAGAGGGACGCCTTTGTGCGCTGTCACTCGGGTGACAAAGCCTCTCTGTCTGGACGTGTGATGAACTCCCTCTCTCTCTTGCAATCCAACACATTCTCTCCCTGCCTCGCCCACCCATCCCTCTCATTCCACCCTGCTCTCCTCCGTCCCAACGCTCTGGGGCTGCCTGGCTGGGCTGGGAGCCGCTGCTCTCTCCCTGCTCTCTCTCCCTGCTCTCTCTCCCTGCTCGCTGCTCTCTCCCCCCCTGCTCGCTGCTCTCTCCCTGCTAGCTGCTCTCTCCCTGCTCGCTGCTCTCTCCCCACTTGCTGATATCTCCCTGCTTGCTGATCTCTCCCCACTAGCTGCTCTCTCCCCACTAGCTGCCCCTCCCCACTAGCTGCTCTCACCCTGCTCGCTGGTCTCTCCCCACGAGCTGCTCTCTCCCTAATCGCTGCTCTCTCCCTGCTCGCTGCTCTCTCCCCGCTCTCCCCCATCTCGCTGCTCTCTCCCTGCTTGCTGCTCTCTCCCTGCTCTCCCCCATCTCGCTGCTCTCTCCCCGCTCTCCCCCATCTCGCTGCTCACTCGCTGCTCTCTCCCTGCTCGCTGCTCTCTCCCCGCTCTCCCCCATCTCGCTGCTCTCTCGCTGCTCTCTCCCTGCTCGTTGCTCTCTCCCTGCTCGCTGCTCTCTCCCCGCTCTCCCCCATCTCGCTGCCAGCTCATGTGGGCTAAACTTAACTTCCTGCCATCCGTGAATTTTAGACAGTTATTACCACACCCTTCCTTGTCAGTGCAGCCTCCTGGCACACACACTCATTCAAATGCACACTCGTGCACACACACACACACACACACACACACACACACACACACACACACACACACACACACACACACACACACACACACACACACACACACACACACACCTATTCATGCATGAACACACTGACATGCATGCCTAAATGCACAATCCCACAGAACACACACATGCATGGGCACATGTGCAGAGGCTCGCACACACACATGCATACAAACGGGGCCAGCCTGCATGCACACACACATACTCTCTCTCTCTGTCTTTAGCTCTCTTGCGCGCTCTCTTTCTTTCTCTCTCTCTCTCTTAACTCAGACATAGCAGCCAGGAAAAGACTGACAGCTTGGAGGGAAAGCAGTAACACATACACACACACACACACACACACACACAACCACACGCACGCACACACACACACAGCATGGAACGCCTCCATGTAAAACACAACCCAAACAAAATGCTCAGAGACAGTCCGTCTAAAATTATCCCTGGCTGGAGTAAGTGGAGAACCAACTGGAACCTTCCATAAATATATACGCTATTGTTGTGAAAGGGAACAACCTTTTGGAACAGCTCGTTTTGAATGCATTGAAAGAGTAGGCCCTCAGCCGTGATGCATAACAAACAATGAACAGGAACATGGCAATTTCCTGAAAACCAATGCTGCGTTTATACCTTGAGACCTGTCCATGTATCTCTGTTTCTGGGTGGGTGATAGTGTTTGCTGTGATGTGTGTCAGCGTGTGTTTGTAGAATGGTTAAGTGTGTAAAAGTGAGAGAAAGAGAAGGGAGATTCGAAATTGTGTGTGTGTGTGTGTGTGTGTGTGTGTGTGTGTGTGTGTGTGTGTGTGTGTGTGTGTGTGTGTGTGTGTGTTTTTGTGTGTGCATAAATGTGTGTGTTTGTATGAGTTTGTGTAAATAAAAGTGTTTGATAAAAGTGTGTGCGCGTGTGTCTGTGTGCGTAAGATGGTGTTTACATATCCCACAGTTCTTATCAACAACCCCAGCCACGAGGGGAATCTAATCTCACCTTGAACTACGTGTCGGTGGGCCAACATGTCCTCCCCTTCACCCCCCAGCCCAGCCCTGGCCGGCTCTTGATGCTGGAGCCCTTTGTGTAAACACTTGTTATCTGAAGCCAGAAGAGAAACCTTCACTCACCTCCCTCTAGACAAACAATGGATCCACTAATCTGTATCTACAAATGGAGTATATATAGATTATACAAAGATGCTGTTTTTGTTTCAACACATACAATTGTTTCTACTTCTCTTTGGTGTGAAGTGATGACCGAAAGACACGTTTTAAATAAACCAAACTAAAAACAGATGTATCAATGTAGAAATGGGTGCATAGTTTTATAAATAGAATGATGTATCGATCAATGTATAGATGGGTGGCTACACTGATGTTGTGGAATGTGTGTGGTTGACGGCCGGTTGAAGCAGCCTCACCTGGCTCGAGTCAGACTCATCAGGCTCTGAGGGTGGGTGAGGCTGCAAACCTGTGGTGCATCGAGCAATTAATGCCCCACAGGTTGAACCAGTCGTCACCACACACTCACAGGAAGCCTCATATGTGACAACGTGGGACATCTGCACTGTTTGTCACCGCTGTCCACCATACAATACAGTTGATCTCAAGAACATCAGTCTGTGACCTGCGTCAGGGGAACCCAGTGAGGCACCTACAGTAGGTGGCGTGGAGCAGGGACAACTGCTACGGATGTAGAGACGGATAGATGTATAGAAAGATGTATAGATAGAAGTGTATCGATCGAAGTATAGATAGATCTATAGATAGATGTGTATAGATAGAAATATATCTAGAAGGCTTTTGACGGGCTGGAGTGGGGATATCCTTGGGGATCCTAAGACATACGGGCTTTGGGGAACACTTTATTTCTCTGATTCAGGTTCTTTATTCCAATCCCACAGCTATGGTATTAACGGGGAATATCTGCTTCTCGCATTTCAAAGTTGCAAGGGGCAGTCGGCAGGGTTGTGTTCTCTCCCCTTTTTTGTTTGATTTATCCTTAGAACCACTTGCACAGGCTATACGTTTATCGGCGCACCATGTTCCCATAACATAATACAGACCACCATATATCGTTGTATGCCGACGACATTTTGCCTCATCTTGGTAATGCCCGTCAATCTGTGCCGTATCTTCTTCCGATTTTTAAAGACTTTGGCAGTCTCTCTGGAAATAAAATGTATTGGTCCAAATAAGCCCTGTTTCCATTGAATGAAGCTATGTGCAATTCCAAAGAGATTTCTGTGATCCCCTTTGTGAAACAGTTCCTTATTTAAGCATTCAAATACATTCTTCAGTTAATATGATAACTAAAAACAATTTTAATTCTATTTTTAGAGCTGTGGAATCAGATTTGGAGACATGGATTCAAATACCAACCTCTATTCAGTCACGATTTTCTATACTTAAAATGACTGTTCTCCCTCGGATAAACTTCTTCAGTTCTATGATTCCCCTGCCACCTCCAGTGGGGTATTGGGATAGGCTGAATTCACTGTTAATTAAATTCATTTGAAAAGGCAAACGCTCTCGAATTAAATTTTCCACTTTACAAAGGGGAAAATGTGCAAGTGGCAAAAATCGCCCTCATTTAAAATTGTTTTTTTGGGCTTTTACCCTTCGCCCCCTGCACTCTTGGTTGAATAGTGATATTTCTGTCTCCTGGCGTCCGATAGAGGAGAAATTAGTGTTCACACATAGGGCCCTATCTTGCATCCGGCGCAAGTGACTTATGGCGCATTTCCACTGCAGGGTGCGGAACAGATCGGATCGCAAAGGTGCGGGTCGGATCGCGTTTCCACCGCCAAAAGTGGGCGTGACCCGGACTTTGCCGTACCCGTTCCGACCCCATTTTAGGGACTCCTCCGTTGCGGTACCCAAAACGAGACCAGACGCCTGAAAGGGTACCCTGGAATTCTAGCTACACCCCCCCTCCGTTGATTGGTCGACAGAATCGTCACTTCCGGGTGACGCGGGGATAAAAACAAACAAACAGTAGCCTCGAGGTATTATTCTTTACAATTAACATGTCGCGTAAAAAGCTTGCTTGGGCGAACAAGGAGGTGGAGACGTTCGTCTGCATTCTTGCGGAGGAAGACGTTGTTTACGATGTTTACGTAGCTGCCGCGGCGATCGACATCCGGCCTACCACAAAGGGTACTGTCGGCGGTGGAAACGCGACCTCGGAACTGAGCTGGGCTATACCGCCCCCTCCCTACCGCCCCTTTGCGATCCGATCCGTTCCGCAACCTGCAGTGGAAACGCGGCATTAGTCACTGGCTCATGTGTCGTTGCTAGTTTACAACTGGCGCAGAGCGCTCTTTTCCCACCACCGCCACTCGCCGGTAAATTAGGGATTGATCATGCGCCCCAAGGGGCGGTTCGGCGGAAGGAGGAGGCTTGTTCTGGCGCAAACGGTATTTTGCCGTTTCTGAATACCATTGCGCTACTGACCAGGAAATACCTGGTGCAGGGCCCTATTTTAACGGTCTGAAACGCTAGTGGGAAGCGCAAAGCGCAAGTAGCTTTGTGGGCGGTTCTACGGCGCTATCGCTATTTTACAGGCTGATAAATGACGCTTGCGCCGCGGCGCAAGTGTCAAAAGGGTTGGTCTGAAGCAGCCTAATTACCCGTAGGTGTGGTTTGGGCGTAACGTGCAACAAACCAATGAGAGTGCCAGCTCCCATCCCCTTTAAGAGCCATGAGCGCATCTGAATCGGACGAGTTGATATTTTGACAGCGCGTCTGCAGTCTCCGATGAGACAGATGCACATGAATTTCAAACTGCAAATGGCTTAGTTTATTGCCAAATAATATGGCCTAATTCACACATGGAATAAGAGGGTTTCTTCCACAACTTCAGAAATACTGAGTCCTCAAATAAATTTCGGCAAAGAAAACGTATGATAGGCTATAACATATGATATGCGGTAACTGTGGTTATATTTAATGATATACGCAATACATTATAAACATTGGTTCTTATCAGTATTGTATGCTATCCTTATATGCATGTGTCCCCGCGGTAATAGACCTTGCCATTGATTGTATTATGCGTTACGTGTTTAGTTTGCCCAAGTGAAGGAGTTCAAGTAGCTACCTCGGGGTCTTGTTCGAGAGTCAGGGAACTATGGAGCGTGAGATTGGCCGGAGAATCGGAGCAGCGGGGGCGGTATTGCGTTCGCTTTACCGCACCGTTGTTACGAAAAGAGAGCTGAGCCGCAAGGCAAAGCTCTCGATCTACCGGTCGATCTTCGTTCCTATCCTCACCTGGTCATGAGGGTTGGGTGATGACCGAAAGGACGAGATCGCGGGTACAAGCGGCCGAGATGAGTTTTCTCAGAAGGGTAGCTGGCGTCTCCCTTAGGGATAGGGTTCGAAGCTCAGCCATCCGTGAGGAACTCGGATTAGAGCCGCTGCTCCTTTACTTAGAAAGGAGTCAGCTGAGGTGGTTCGGGCATCTGGTAACGATGCCCACTGGGCGCCTTCCTTGGGAGGTGTTTCAGGCACGTCCAGTGGGGAGGAGACCTCGGGGAAGACCCAGGACTAGGTGGAGAGATTATATCTCAACACTGGCCTGGGAACGCCTCGGGATCCCCCCGTCAGAGCTGGTCGATGTGGCCCGGGAAAGGGAAGTCTGGGGCCCCCTGCTTGAGCTGCTCCCCCCGCGACCCGACCCCGGATAAGCGAACGAAGATGAGATGATGATGATGAGAGTGTTTAGTTTGCGTGTGTTTAAACAGAGCACACACGCGCGCCCGCATTCATTCATTCTTTTTAACACTCACTCAAGGTAAAACAATGTTTTTCACGATCAAATAGGCCTACTCATCAATCCTAAAAGTTATGGGCATGTAGGCCTACACGATGTCTGTGTCAAGAAAATATGTGTTTGCTGTACGGTGTTTGCAGATGCATTGATTTAAAAGTACAACTTATTACCGCTGCATCAGCTGTTCTTTCCCAAATAATTTACCAAGAATGTGCGGCTAGGTAGATGAGAGAAGCAAAGTGTATGCGCGAGGTGCACAAGCAATCCGTATGCATCGCATGCGCATGTATGCATGCGCCCTTAAAATAGCATCTGAACAACGCGCCACTGACTTTAAACCAGGTATTTCCTGGTCAGTAGCGCAATGGTATTCAGAGACGGCAAAATACCGTTTGCGCCAGAACACGCCTCCTCCTTCCGCCGAACCGCCCCTTGGGGCGCATGATCAATCCCTAATTTACCGGCGAGTGGCGCTGGTGGGAAAAGAACGCTCTGCGCCAGTTGTAAACTAGCAACGACACATGCGCCAGTGACTTAAGTCACTTGCGCCGGATGCAAGATAGGGCCCGCAGTCTCTTCAGAGGCAACAATGGCTGCTTGCTTTTTTGGACAATTTTTATTTATTTTTTTCTCAATATGGAACAATCAGTTGGAAGAACACATGGTGCAAAACCATTATTTTTTTTTATTTATATTTTAGCTGATGCTGCAGAAAGTGTTAAATTATTACTTTAACCTATAATTTGTCTGCAAGTCCTGTGGGTGGGAGGGGTGGGGGGGGGATGGGGTGTAGGTCTGTCATGTCATGTCTTCGTTGTTGTTTGTATGTTTTGTATGTATGTACAGAAACTAATGAAATTTGATCAAGAACAAAAAGAAAAAAAAAGAAAGAAATATATATGTATATGTATGGTAGATAGATATATAGATAGATGTGTATAGATAGAAGTATAGATAGATATATAGATAGATATAAAGATGTGTAGATAGATGTATGGAATATGTATATCTTGATGCACCGACAGAGAGACGGACAGACTGATTAATTAATGGATGTGGGTATGGCCATGGTCCGTCTTGAGACGGGATCTGACACAGAACGAGCTCTCCTAGAGAACAGCTTTCACACCAATCCCCCCCTGCCCCCCGCCCGCCCTATGGTGATTGATTCCCTCCGCGTCCGTCCCCAGGGAGGCAGGCTGCTGTGTCTCGCGCCAGACTTCACATCTGTTGCGCACACAATCACATCGATGCTGTGCAAGCACAAGAAAAACCCAACAAAACAAAACAACAACATGCCGAATGACTGCCAGAGAGCGGTGGTGTCCTGGAGCTGAGTTCCCCCCTGACTGATGTGTGGATGAACCTGAGTGTGTGGACGCACCGGCCGCCCCACTGGGAGGTAAGGAACGAGGGGCCGATGACAGTCAAGAGGGGGACGGCGAGTCCCAGTGCTGTTCTGGGAATCTGAGCCCCCGGTGTAAGATTGGAAAAACGTGTCGGTGCTTCCAGCGAAGGCGTCCTCATGTTCCTCTGTCAACACTGGTTCATCCGGGCTCGCCGTGAGAGAGGAAGTCCGGGGAAAAGGCCCACTTCTGAGGCCCTGCTTGAGTGTTTCACCTCCAGGGGCCAGGAGAGGCACAAGTCAAGGCTACAGAGGAGTGGATGGGAGGATGGGAGGTCTTGGCTGTTTGTTCCCACTGTGTGGTGGGAACCCTTCTTTGCCCTCCTTCCTTGTCTTTCACCATTTCGTTTACTTGCAGAAGAGGAGTGAGAATCCTTGAAATACACAAGCACAGTGTAGACCTTCCCATAAACGCCAGAGGAAGCCATACTTAAATTGTCAAAAATGATGACATTCATGTTCCTTTTCTTTTTGGATTTATTTCAGCTGAGCATGTTGTGTCACGTCAAAGCATACATCCAGGCGGAGGAATATCACACAAGACAGAACTCCAATCAAACGCAATGATTTCTCAGGCATCGTTTTCTCCTCGCTGATTGGCAGAATCATTGCAAACTGCCACAGTGTATATTTTTCATGTAATCATTTCAATGCAACCCGCTGGGATTGCGAAAATTGCTGTCATGAGCGCTGCACAGACATGCTCCTCGCTCCAGCGCTAAAGTAAACACACGAGAAAGGGCCTTGCTTCTCTGTTTATCCTGCTATTTCTATCATCAAACAAATAAAAGTGGCTTGTTCTTAATCAAAACATTCTGCAAGTACAATGGGCTTTCTCCCGCCCCTCGTCTCTAAGCCTTCTGGTCTGGATCTGGATGTGCTTTTCATTTGAAAACTGGGGCTGTAACTGATGTTCTGGAGGCATTTTAATGGCTTTTACTAGTTTTAATTCAAAGTGCCCTTCTGGACCTCTCACACTCACCCCACCCATCCCAGCCATCCCAGGCAAACCCATCCCAACCAAACCCATCCCAACCAAACCCATCCCAACCAAACCCAACCCAACCCCTTCCCAACCCAACCCCTTCCCAACCCTACCCCATTCCAACCAAACCAAACCCCTCCCAACCAAACTGAATCCATCCCAAACAAAACCAAAATCCATCCAAACAAACCAACCCTACCCCGACCCAACCCATCCCAGCTATCCCATCCAAACCAAACCAATCTTATCCAAATCAAACCCTTCCCAAATCGACCAACTCATACCACTGAAACCTATCCTATCTAATCCCAACATCACCCATTGTAGTTCATTATTATTTTCTCTCTCTCTCTCTCTCTCTCTCTCTCTCTCTCTCTCTCTCTCTCTCTCTCTCTCTCTCTCTCTCTCTCTCTCTCTCTCTCTCTCTCTCTCTCTCTCTCTCTCACCCTCTCTCTCTCTCTCTCTCTCTCTCTCTCTCTCTCTCTCTCTCTCTCTCTCTCTCTCTCTCTCTCGCTCGCTCGCTCGCTCTCTCTCTCTCTCTCTCTGAAAGACCCTCACAGCTGTGACCATCAATTAGCACCGGCTTATAGGAAACAGATGACCATTAATGAATTAGCCTGCATGTTTTGAATTGCTTCAAGTCTTCCAAGCAAGTGCCAAAGCAGCCACATGAAGGCATTCCTCTGCCCGTCGTGCCCGCTGGCCAGGAATCGCAGGGCTTTGTGAGGGGCAGCCCAGTGAAATCTGTCCATGTTGCCTTTCCCCTCCGATGAGTGTGCATGCAAACAGTCACACACACGTCACACACACACACCAGCAGAATATATGTGATTATCTGCATGCTCACACAAACACACATACACATACGCATACGCATACACATACACATCCATATACTCATATACACATACACGTACACACGCTGCAGTGGATATTGGGCTCTCAGTAGCCCATGTTCTGACAGACAGGTCTTTCAAACAGGAACCGTACCTGGCTTTTGGAGACAAACAGGTCTTTCCCACAGCAAAAGTACCTGGCTTTGGGAGACAGACAGGTCTTTGCCCCAGGAACAGTACCTAGCTTTGGGAGACAGACAGGTCTCTCCCACAGTAACAGCACCTAGCTTTTGGAGACAGACAGGTCTTTCCCACAGCGACAGTACCTTGCTCTGGGCGACAGAAAGGTCTTTACGACAGGAACAGTACCTGGCTTTGGCAGACAGACAGGTCTTTGTTGGGCAGCTACACTCAGGCAGTCAGCACCTCCATATGCGCTTGTGGGCTCCCATTAGGTCCAGATTACAGCCAGGCTGCCAAAGCCCCCCCCCCCCCCCCCCCCCCTCCCACACACCAATAACCCCCCCAATCACATACCTCCTGAGCCCGCCTCCTCCAGACATTTTGTGGTTCCATCTCAAGTTCTCCACTTGTGGGAGATTCCCTGATTAGTGTCGCAGAGGGCCGTGTCTGAACCGAGAGTCTAAGCTCCCTCCAACCTCTCCCTTTCTCCACAGTTGCCAGTCCAAGCAGACTCCCCCGCCGCCAGCCTCCCCCACCACCTTGCCCCTACCCCCACCCCCACACCCTAACACCCCAAAACCCAGACTCAGCTCCAGTCTTCCATCAAGGTAAGTCACAGGGTCTAAGACACAGAAAGTCAGGATTTTATTAAAGCTCAACTTGAATGACCACCACCACCACCACCAGTCAGTCATTTTCTTCCCCGACTTCTCATTTCCCTTGGCAAATTCAAAGTCACCCATTCATCCCAGTTGGACCACAGCCTGTTCTAAAGGATTAAAGCGCAAGCATTTTATCCTCCGCTGCTAAACAAAGGTAGACCGACTCCAATTAGTGGCGTGCGAGTGTACAACCAGCCCCACGTCTCTGACCACGCTAAAAGATTTGTATTCCCTGACATTAATTTTCCCTTTTTGCCTCTGAATAATTCTGTTGTAACAAATCTATTTGGTCAAAGTCAAGAGTTAAAACATTTATTTTAGCGGGTTGAACATCCAACGTTGTCATTTTAACGTCCAAATACAGCTTGGGTGTGAGTACACTAAACCTTCCTCTCCCTTTATCCCTCTCCCTCTCTCTCCCTCCCTCTCTCTCTCCCTCACCCTTTAGCCCTGTCTCTCTCCCTCTCTCTCTCCCTTTCCCTCTCTCTCTGTCTCTCTGTCTCTCTGTCTCTGTCTCTCTCTCTCTCTCTCTCTCTCTCTCTCTCTCTCTCTCTCTCTCTCTCTCTCTCTCTCTCTCTCTCTCTCTCTCTCCGTCTCCCTCTCTCTCTCTCCCTCTCCATCTCCCTCTCCCTCTCTCCCTTTCCCTCTGTCCCTCCCTTTCTCTCTTTATTTTTTTCCTTTTTCTTGGTTCCATGGAGGAAAACATTCCCTCTTTTTTCAGAAAGGTAAACCAGGGCACTTAGTTGAGGAAAGAGTATTTTCTGTTGCTGGCTGCACCGTCAGACTGCCCTCTCATAAACACCACCTCGAGCGAGCGTTCCTCCTGCTAATGGGAGCGTTCTCCCCTCTGCCCTGGCTGAATGTTGCCTCTCCTAACCAAAAGTGGCGGCCACCTCGCTCTGATTTTTGGCTGTCTTTTTTTTTTATAATGCCACAAACCATGGGAATTTGCTTTCACTGTGAAATCCGTTGACTTTCGACTTACTTCACACAAAAAGGCCCTTATGAAAGCGCCTCCGTTTCCTGGCTGCTGCCTGGCCTTCCTTTATGGATGAACAGGTTGTTGAAGCAGAGGAAACCTCTTCCAGTCTGTCACCTACTGTTCTGGTGACTAAAGGAACAAATGTGTTTTCCCTGGGACTGAATAAAGAGTGTCTCTTAATGCCTCATACTGCAGCCATTGCTCTTGCTATGGCTGCAGTACTCTACACTGAAAAGGTATTGAGTGTGGCTTTGACTGGGTATGCACTGTGGTGCAACAGCACAGTATTGCTCCCTGCATGTTGCATGACAGACATAAACAAATGCATATATTCAGAAAATATTCATAATTTGGCTGTCAATAGCTGACAGACGTTACTGAGAGGCTGCAGGTTAGGAGGCGAGGGGTTAAGGTGAGATGGTTGATGGGTGAGTGGTGGGCGGTGGAAGAGATGTGAGGGGAGGTGGAGAAGAGTTGAGGAAGAGGTGAGGGGGGAGAGAAGGGGGGAAGGAGAGGTGGAAGGGAGTAAGAAGAGAAGTTGGGGGGAGGTAGAGCTCTTGGCTTTCCCCTCAGAGTTGTTTAAGGAGTTTGCCTTTCTGGCGCCATTTCTCCCTCCTCAACCTGACCGTAATCCCTCCCTCTCCCTTTGCCTCTCGCCCTCTCCCTCTCCCTCCCTCTCCCTCTCCCCCGTTCCCTCCTCCTCTCCCTCTCCCTCTCACTTCACTTTCCCTCTTTCCCTCTCCCGCTCTCCCTCCCCCTCCCTCTCCCTCTGCCTCTCTCCTTCTCCCCCTCCCTCTCCCTCTGCCTCTCTCCTTCTCCCCCTCCCTCTCCCTCTGGCTCTCTCCTTCTCCCCCTCCCTCTGCCTCTCTCCTTCTCCCCCTCCCTCTCCCTCTGGCTCTCTCCTTCTCCCTCTCCCTCTCTCTCTTTCTCACTCTCCCATTCTCCCAATCTCTCTCTGTCCCTCTTTCCCTTATCCTCTCCCTCTCTCTTAATTTCTCGTCCTCTGTCTGAATGATATGAAAGCAAAACATTCCACCATTCTCCCCCTGCTATAGTGTATGAGAAGAAACGCACGCACACACACACACACACACACACACACACACGCACACACACGCGCACGCGCACACGCGCACGCGCGCACGCGCACACGCACACGCACACGCACGTGCACACGCACGCGCACACGCACACACACACACACACACACACACACACACACACACACACACACAAACACACACACACATATACACACACACACACACATTTCTAGAGACTATAGAGAAAGCTATCATGGACATTTTTTGTATTTTTGGTCCAGTTTATAGCATATGGTAAAGAGGTTTGAAAGCCCTCCTGGACTGGAGTACCTTCTAGAATCGCACTGGGAAATGGTGGTTATCTGAGTAGTGTAGAGGAGACTTGACATTCAACAGTACAGTTTCCACATTTGCTAGTGGCCATGGAGGGGCTATGGCGTATGAACTGACGGGGCCCGCAGTTCGAGAAAAAGTTCCTGCGACATGTTAGGTACCAGGGTCTGATCAGTTATTGTTTGTTGTAGTCCAACTATTTGCCAGAATTCAAATGTTTGTATGTTGAAATGTATATTTGTTGGTTTAATAAAAATAACAACTTAACTTGCAGCTGAAACCATCACATCACATTTCCTATATTTGTAATCAGTTCTAATAATCCAAATATTTTCTTTCCAAAAAACAGGTAATTATCTAATTAGGAGGTTAACCGTACAATCTCGTTTGCTGATGAAACCGCCAGTCCTGTCAACTGTCAATTTGTAGTGGGTAAACACTGAAAACTCGATGCACCAACATGCTTGTAATCATACTTGTCAACACATAGAAAGAACAAGAACCTCCCTTCTCCCTCCCTCCCTCCCTCCCTCCCTCCCTCCCTCCCTCCCTCCCTTCCTCCATCCCTGTGATCAGAGCTGACCACGCCCTGCTGCAACAACTCCCCCCCCCCCTACTCCCCCTTGGCCCCAACAGCCAAACACAAAATGAATGCACATGCCAGCCTACATCTGTTTTCCTTCCTCCCCACCCCCCACCCCCCCTCCCCCCACCTCACCATGGCGACGCCCAGAAGGCTGGTAACCTTGACTATGTGCTGGGGGTCGGGGTGATTCTGATTTCCCAGAGGTTAGGACAATAAACAAATGACCGATTGGGCCAAACAGGAGGGGTCCATGGTTTCCTGAGGGCACGACCCCCGGCAGAGGGGGAGAGAGAGAGAAAGAGAGAGCGAGAGGTGGGTGAGAAACAGTATGTGTGTGTGTGTGTGTGTGTGTGTGTGTGTGTGTGTGTGTGTGTGTGTGTGTGTGTGTGTGTGTGTGTGTGTGTGTGTGTGTGTGTGTGTGTGTGTGTGTGTGTGTGTGTGTGTGTGTGTGTCTGTGTGTATGTGTGCCTGAGTAGAGGTGGGCAACCCAGCCTGCCTCTCCCTAAACGCGCTCCTTGTTTGACTCTGGCTCTTCTTTGCCGGCTCCATCTGCTCATCTATCCTAGTGCAGTATGGCCAAGTCTTGC
>NC_044053.1:21448225-21453225 GCF_902167405.1 Gadus morhua
TTAAGAATGCAACAGAAAGGAACAGAGGGGCAATGTTCTCGCAGCAATGCTGGAGCTCTCTGCATGCAGAGAAAGGAGACCCCTAGTGGCCCGATTGGAATTGAAGATTGTCTTCTTAGACAGTAGATAGTAGTTACCGACTGTGGTATCAAATATTAACCCCCTAGACTCCCTTGTTAAGCAAACATACCAAAGCCACACGTGATTGGCCCAAACACGCTCCACAGGTTCAAGATTGACACGGTCAGGATGAGCGGTCGACCAGTGAAACCTCAGGTTTGTAGGAAGCAGTGACATGGAAATGACCCGGTTGATTTGGGCCCTTCTACCAGTCCTCACAGTGGAGTTCACCCCAGCGTTCAACCCCCATTCCAAAGACAGACAATGGCTTCAGCTCTGCCATGAACATCTCCGTCGCCTACACAGGACTGATGGAGTGACAACGTTCTGGTGGTTAAGGGTTTTGGATGGGTGGGGGAGAGGCACGAGAGGAGGAGGAGGAGGAGGAGGTGGTCGGTCGGTCTGTTATGACCCGAGGCCGAAGCATACCTTCAACACTTCTCATGTTTCTGGTCCCCTGCTCCTCTGATCCTCGTAGACATGCTGCCGTGAACAATGTGTTTAACTCACAGTGTGTTTAACTCACAGTGTGTTTAACTCACAGTGTGTTTCATGTTCCCAGTGTCACTGTACTGGGAAGTGCTTCACTGCAAAGTGGCGTTGTCCGGCGGCGAGCTGCAAAGAGCTATTATAACAGCGAGGGTTTCCAACCCCCGAGCGGGGGGGAATCCACGTGGGGGACCCCCGTTGACAGGCACACCCTAAATACGTTTGTACAGGCGTGTGATTGGATAGCCCATAGATGCAGTTTGACGAGTGCTCTGCCACCACGCACACACTGCTTACCTTTTTTTTAAATCCACTCCACAAGCCATGGCAGTGTTCTCTCCCTCCTCGCTAATTGTTTTCTCCCTCCCATAACTCTCTCGCTGGGTTTTGGCATCTCTCACTCTCTCTCTCTCGCTCTCTTTCTGTTTCTAATGAGGTAGCTAGTGAGAAACTGTTTGGTCGAGAGAGACTGCGAGAAACGGTCGGGAGTTACAGGCACTGACAGTAAACGAATTACCCAGCAGTAGCAGCACATGTAAATAGAAACTTTGACTTACTTGTAACAAATTGACCTTATGTTCTCCATGTCGGCTCTCTGTCTTGTCTGGCAGCACGTTTGAAACGTGCCGTGCCGCTTGCAGACGAGGCTAGTCGTGCATAATGTCTTGGAAAGTTCCATGTAAATCTCGACGGAGGGAGGCAGTTCACTTCAATTAAGTCAGCGGGCCTGTATGGACCAGCCCGCCAGTTTGACAGGGCCGTGTTTGTTAGGAGGCCCCTGCCACAAGCCACCAACTTTCTCCAGCCCCTCTCAAGCCCCTCTCTCCAGCTCCTCTCCAGCCACCACAAGCCTCTCTCAAGCCATCACCAGTCTCTCTTTCCAGCCTCTCCCAAGCCACCACCAGCTCCTCTCTCTAGCCTCTCTCCAGACCCTCTCCATCCTATCTCCGGCCACCACCAGCCCCTCTCTCCAGCCTCTCTCCAGCCACCACCAGCTCCTCTCTCCGGCCACCACCAGCCCCTCTCAAGCCCCTCTCTCCAGCCCTCACATGCTGCTCTGCATCTAGGCAGCGGCAGCGCTGGCTGAGCCAAACGTTGGGAGTGGGTCAGTGCTCAGTCACACAGTGGCTGTAACGCATTCACCATGCACACACCTGTACAAACACACAGGGGGAGAGAGGGGTGCTGTGCTGGAGTCACCTATACCTTCCAGTCATCTGGGGCTGCTCACTCTGCACATAGAACAATTTTCCAGCTCAATGGTGGCTGTGTGGTGCCCATGTGCACAGAACCTTTGGAAATATACACTAAAACCCCAGCCACAAAGTTCTGGGTTCAAACCCCAATGCCTGCAGTCGACCTGTAGGTGTCATCGAGCAAAATGCACCACCTACAGCTCCTTTAAACATAAAAAAAAACGTAAATCACTATGGATAAAAGCGTTAGCAAAATGACAAAAAGATCACGTCATCTCCAAGATAAACTGGCATCACTTTTTTCTTTTCTAACAGAGCGAAACATGTAGGTGCTGTAATCTGCTGTTGTTGAACCTCTTGCCCTCACTAGTAATTATCCTGGAGATAATAAACAAGGGTTGTTGTCACGGAGCCAAGACCCCAGGCAATACGTTACATATATATTTTGAAACCAGCTCCTGACTTTAATTCTTAGGTTTGGCGCAGCTCTCAGACCCTTTGCAGTTCAGAGCCGAGAGTGCCGTGCGTCAAGGCAGCAATGGCTCAGAAGTGGCTTGTCTCGTAAATGTATGTTGGAGCATGTCTGGAAAGGCTCGTTAGCGTAATTAAGGTCAAAGGTCTTGCATGTGTTCAGACAAACAGAAGGCAGACTGCTGAATGTGACAGAGTAGCACACTGACGTCTGCTAATGTGTAAATAAGCGCTCCAAGAGTAGATACCTCAAATCAGATAAACTTAACATAACTTTGATTAGCGAAAGAATAAGTACTTTTAGTGGAAATTTGACAGAAATATGGTTTAAGTAATGAATTGCTTTAAGAGGCTCCTATTTCAGATAAGAACAACCTTTTGTTCAGTGTTTTGTGAGTGTTTTATCTGTTTTCCCGCTTCTTTGTTTAATGTGTGTGATGATTGTATTGTGATGAAAAAAAAGTGATGGCGGTCCCAGATTCCCAATGGCTGAGGACCTGCAGAGACAGTGGCGTTACTTGCAGACGCAACACAACGAGCGATACAGAGGAGCCCCGCGGTGGGTACAACCGTCAAGTCAGCAGATCTGTAGGACACCAAAGAAAATATTTGCATCTCGCGTCATTTAAGCCCGTTTCTCAGCAACGCTGGTACGGGGTAGGGATGTATAAACAGCGAGGGACGGCACACATTCACACTCTATTGACGAGCGCTGTGAGCCATAGTTTGCTACAGTTGAGATCCTTTCTCACCTCAATGGAAGCCCACAATGAACTGCTTCTTTCAGGAATGTATTTTACTTTGTAAGAAAAAAATGAAAAAGAAACTAAACATCATACACATTCACAAGTTAATCATAATAAAATGTACTTTATTGCTATAAATGTTATCAATGCGCATTTTTTATGCCGAAACTATCTAAAGATTTTGCATTTTCCACTAAGAATATGATGTAGGCCAGGGATGGGCAACTTTCATGATAAAGAGCGACACATTTTTCATCATAACCATCAGAGGGCCACATGACTGCACACTTCAACTAAACGTGAGCTGAGAGAAGCTACACAATTTCGAATTTGGTAGATATGATTTCCTGCATTCTGGTGCATTTTGGGGATGGCCACTACCTAAAAAATCTTCCAGAATCATAACCTATGTACGGTATGTTAATTTAACCAACAATTAATTTCATGTTTTGCATGCTCAAACAGCCACATGAATGGTTAGTGTTGTTATCAGTGCAAATGGCTCACATATATCATCATTCAATGATGTCACAAAACTGAAAAACAGTGGCCCAACATTAAGTGCAACAACTCAATGAACTCAAACCCAACAAGCATGATATTCATTGCAGTTGTAGTAGTTGTAGTGGCGACTTATGTGGATATCTTTAATGACTGATATCCTTTCTAAGCAAACTAGACGCATGGGTTTGCCTTTGAATTCTATGAATTCTTCTCATCTTTCTTGACCGAGTTTTCTATAACTCGATCAATTATAAAAAAAAATTATATATTATGTGCGGGCCTGACTGAGTAAGGATGCGGGCCGCCAGTTGCCCATCCCTGATGTAGGTTATATCATAAATGTTGTAGACAACCTTGACATATGTGACGTGTTGCTGGAAAGTCGATAGGGGGCAACATTCATTTGGGTTGTTTTGGGTGATATTGACAAACAACCTATTCTGTCTTTTATGTTGGAGAACACATTGAGAAAACACACATCATGGTAAGCATGTGATTATTGCGCTAGGGCCTTCGCTGCATTCATTTGTTGGATACGCAATTACACTAACACCACGGGTAAACGTTTTAACAACAACGCTCGAATAACATTTACTCACATTTATCTAAACTTTCTGCCCTCAGATATCAAAGGATGAAACAGCCCAGCGACTGCAGCCCGCTGTCTCTCCCCCACGTCTGAGTCGAGGTCGGCCGACACGTACCACCACGAGTAAACAAGCTCTTCAAAGTCATTGCTCCCAGAATGCATGAATAAAATCGCTGCGAGTCTTGTAAACTTTAACAGCTGTTCAGTTGCTCATTTGCACTTTCCTGCGTGGCTGGTGTTTACAGTGGAAAATGTCCATTGCAGCCCGCCTGTTATGGCCCTCCTTGTTCCTGTGAAACATTCCTATATTTCTGTGGGTGTTTCTTTCTTGTGTGTGTGCCAAGGCTTTGGCATGTGGTGGATAAGTCCGAAGACTTTTTTTCCACTGGTGGAAGCTCATAAAGAGGAGCCCTTGTACAGTGTATTATTAAAACCAAATTAATGACAGCGCATCACCCCCGCCCTCTACCACACTCACTGGCTCCTAATTTCTCCTCCTCACCTAATAATCCCTCCAAGCCCTTGCCGTCCCCAGTACCTATCAGATCTCCTTCGTCCCCGTACCCCAGTCCCGGAATCTGCGGTCCTCAGACACAGGTCTGCTTACCAGCCCCCCCCCCCCCCCCCCCCACACACACACACACACACACACACACACACACACACACACTGACCTACAGACCTTTAGGGGCCGAGCCATCAGGGTATCACCAACCATCTGAAGCTCTCCCCTTGCAAAGAACTGCAATGCTGCAAAAACAACTGACAACATACCTTTCGACAGAGAAGGCCTGTGGTCTCTGATCGATTTCTGCCATCCTCAGCACCCCTATGACATCCTTCTATTGCTGTGTTGTTGTCCCCTACGTCGAAAGCCTCCTTGGG
>NC_044053.1:21458225-21488225 GCF_902167405.1 Gadus morhua
GGTAATGTTTAGTGGGGGTGGTGGTGGTATTTAGAGGGGTGGTGTAAGTGCTTAATGAGCTGGTGGTAGTGTACATTTCCAGCCTAACCACTCACCATAAAGATAAGGTCAAGTGATTGAACAACACTATTGTGTTCAACACATAATAAACAACAATAAGTCTGGCATGCCGTTGTTTCCATTGAACGTGTCCCTGAGTGTCCCCAGTGTCGCTGCAGAGCCCAGACTTCCCTCACAGGACGCACTGGCAGCCGAGGGGTTACCGGAGACCGGCTGGTGTAATCCCGGGCTCCGCTGTGCCAACGGGCAGCTGGTGGCGCTGGGGCTGGGGGTGGCTGGGGGCGATGTAGATATTTGGATCCCCTCCATTTCAATTGAAGGGGATCATTTGGTTCAAACTCCCTCCACGAGGCCCCGTGGATCCTGCTTTCACGCTAACTCCCCCCACACACACACACACACACACACAAACACAAACACACACACAAACACATACAGAGCAAAGGCTTGGTCGTGGAATCCATCACACTCAAATCCAGATGGAGAGATAGCAGCTGGAGGACCCCATGCTGGGTCAAACATGTGATTTTTAGCTAGAGGAAAGTGGAACTGCAGGTCAAAAGGTTGCGAAAAAAAAGGCAATGTTAGGAAAGCCCAACGGCGTCCAGGACAGACCGAGGCTGTTTGATGGAACTGAAACACTGTTGTACTTTGGTTCCGCATACTGGGTGGGATATTAAAAATAATATCTCCTGCGGGGCGAGGAACAGGGCTGCATGACGCCCTGCTTCGACCTCCCCTGTGGGGGGGAAGTGGACGTCTTTAGGTAAGACCTTGACAGTGTGTTGATTGTGTCTTTTCATCAGCCTTGCTGATCCACTGTTTCCCAATCTGGGAATCTGGGAAGGCTCTGGGCTGGAGCGGCTGGCCCGCGTGTTTTGCCTGGCCACACAGACGGTGGAAAATAGCTGCGAAGCAGGTTTTGTTTGGCCAGGCACCTCTGTTTTAGTTGGACTTCCCTGTAAAAGGATGAGTAGCGCAGCTTTACTGGAGCAGACCCACAGCCTTTGGAGATCACATAGGCACTAAAATCCATATGGGAGATGTATAAAGAGCAGCCAGTGTTTATTTACAGCGTCTGAACGCACAGCGCGTGTACCCGTACCTCTGCTCAGCTCCCCGATGGGGAGAGGGATGGGGAGATGGAGATTGAGAGAGGGAGAGGGAGGGAGGGGGAGAGAGAGGAAGAGAAAGGGGGAGAAAGGGCGAGAAAGGGCGAGAGAGAGGAAGGGAGAAGTAGAGGAAGAGAGAGGGAGAGGGAGAGAGAGAGGGAGAGGTAGAAAGAGCTCCAGAATATGCAATAGCCCAAACTATTTCCAGCAAACGGCTTTGTTAAGGCTTTGTCTATGAATGGAGTATCGGCTGACAAGAGGCCTTGTATGGGCTCACACCCCCGCACCCTCCATCAATGATTATGTAAGCTAATAGAACCAAAAAACAACTAAGGTTGTGAGGTGTATAGGGCGGGTGGTGGTGTTGATGGCGGGGGAGCTGGTCGTTTTTAGTGGTGGTGGTGGTAGAGTTTAGTTGGGGCTGGGGTGGTGGCTTAGTGGGGGTGGTGGTAGTGTTTAGTTGGGTGGTAGTTGTGTTTGGTTGGGGTTGGGTTGGTGGTTCAGCTGGGTGGTAGTTGTGTTTAGTTGGGGTTGGGTTGGTGGTTCAGCTGGGTGGTAGTTGTGTTTAGTTGGGGTTGGGTTGGTGCTTTAGCTGGGTGGTGATGGTGTCTAGTTGGGGTTGGGTTGGTGGTTTATCTGGGTGGTGGTGGTGTTTAGTTGGGGTTGTGGTTTAGCTGGGTGGTGGTGGTGTTCAGTGGAGTGGTGGTGGTGTTTAGTTGGGTGGTGTTAGTGTTTATTTTGATGGTGGTGGTAATATTTAGTTGGGTGGTGGTGGTGTTTAGTTAAGATGGTGGTAGCGTTTAGTGGGTTGGTAGTAGTGCTTATTTGGGTGGGGGAAGTGTTTATTGGGGGTGGTAGTGTTTAGTTGAGGTGGTTGTAGTGTTCAGCAGGGTGGAGTAGAGGTAGTTAGCGAGTCCCCTGCATTTTGTGTAGTGCTCTCCTGTGTAGTGCATTGTCTAAGTCGTGTGTTCTCAAGAAGTCACTCCTGGATGTGAGATGCCATTAGGCTATGACCTCCAGCAGAGGAATGCTCCTCCATCACACCTCTATGCTGGAGCAGCCTGGAGATCCCGGCGTTTTAGCAATTGAGGGAGAAGGACAGAATGTTTTTATGTTTTCGTTTGACCATTTTAGCCCAACAAAGCCACAAGGTGGACACAGACAGCTGCTTAGGTGGTGTATAATGATTTCGGCCCAGCTTTGTATATAAACATCTGTAGATATGTGTTTTGTTGCTCTTTGGGACATGTTTCCATTTGCCAATAAAGAGTATACTTAGTAGTGCCTCAACCAGCTAACCAAACATCCAGCCAGTCGGCTAAACCATCCAGTCAGTACACTGACATTCAGCAGTAGTTCTACAGAACACAACCCATGAAGGGAATACGGTGCGTAAAAAACAAGAAAGCTAAATACCAATGGGTACCAACAAATACTCAGCAGAGTAAAGCATAGTCATAGTCAGAGCAGAACCATCTTCATTGTTATTAGGATGAGACACACAAGGATAAATTATTGATAGTGAAAACAATTCATAAAAGACACACGGCGTCTGAGTACCAGCCGTTCCTCTGGAAAAACAGAGGGCCTTGGAGCTCTATCTTCTTGGGAGATTGCTGCGTGATTATGGGAGTTTAGAGAGGACAGCTGAGCTAGTTGAAATAGGAGCCGGTAGGAGGATTGTGGCTGGTTTGAAACCAGGGAAAAGAGGCTGCATGCTTCTGCTCCTCTGTTTGGAGGAGAACCAAGTTCTTCATAAAACTGGGTGGATTGGGTCCATCACTAAAAGAGAGAGAGAGAGAGAGAGAGAGAGAGAGAGAGAGAGAGAGAGAGAGAGAGAGAGAGAGAGAGAGAGAGAGAGAGAGAGAGAGAGGGGGGGGGGGGGGGAGGGAGGGGGGGGGAGAGGGAGAGGGAGAGAAAGAGAGAGAGGAGAGGGTGAGAGGAGAGAGAGAGAGAGAGAGAGAGAGAGAGAGAGAGAGAGAGAGAGAGAGAGAGAGAGAGAGAGAGAGAGAGAGAGAGAAAGAAAGAGAGAGAGAGAGAGAGAGAGAGAGGAGAGAGTGTGTATGAAGGAGAATGGCAGGATACATTGTACATTTGATTGACAAGAGCCAAAGGGAAATTTGATTATTGTTAAAGCTTCATGAACATGAACTTCTTAAACATGAACTTTGGTAAACCAAAAGTGTCTTCCTGGTTTAATTCATGAAGCCATGGATTAATTATTCAGGACTTTTTAAAACCTTTGTAAAAATCCACGTGCTTTCCAATAGATACGACTTTGCTTTAACTGAGTTTCTTGTGAAACCATAGTGGGTCTTGTACCAAAGTGTGAAGAGGAATTCAAGTACAAAGTACAAAAAGAGGGACTGCTGAGACTGGCTGTGTGGGCACCATGAGTTACAGCCTCTTCAACGTCTGCTGTTAGTGGTACATTAACCACCGGTAATTAAAGTGTCACTTCAACATTGCTCAGGCTCCAGCGCTCTCACTTTCACCGGTCTGTTTTAGGCAGCAGCGTCCACCAGTCTGACGTCCACCAGTCACCCGACATGTTGTCAAAATATAAGGAAGGATGTTTGGCAAAGCTGTTAAATCAGTACCAGAAGCCTTGTGTCAAAATGATGTCCAGCATCGGTACACTTGTTGGACATGGAAATGCAAATGCCTACATTGCCTTTCTAAATTATAACTAGCATCAGCATAGCTCAGGAGGTAGAGCAGGTTGGTTCGTAACAGGAAGCTTGCTAGGTCAATCCTCGGCTCCTCCGTGCTCATTGTCACCTCCTTGTCGAGGTGACTATAAGCAAGGCATCTAACTGCTCCCGTAGACCAGACTGTTGGCTTGTATGGTTGACTGGTGAATGTGTGTGTGAACAGTTGTAAGACGCTTTAGATAAAAGTGTCTGAACAATCCCTAAATGTAGCAGCCCTATTTTACGATGGATTGATCATCTCACAGTGAAGGTCCTGATGAATGCCTTTGCCGCCACATGACTGTTCGGTGATGGTGATTAACAATGTGTTCTCCCTTTCAACTGATCACATAAACTACACGTTCAATCCAACAGTCAAAAAAATAAAAATTGGAAAATGTAATTATGTTTTTCCTGGGTTGTGGATTGTTTTGCCTTGCCAACCTCTATATAATAACAGTACAACTATTACAAGCTGAGAAGTGTTAGTATTGGCAACTTGACACCGTCAGGGCAGTAAAGCTGTGCCACATGTAAATCAGGCTGCCATAGTACAATAAAAAAATCGGTGTTTTTACTATTCAGGCCTTGAAAATGAGACCCGACAATATCTACATTTAATATCTACTGAGTAAGTAGCCTGGGAGCCACAGCGTCTGTACGTGGATTCTTATTTTCAGAGCCCCCTGGATGCTTGACTCGTTTTCTGCAGTCCTGACCAAAAGCTTAACAGTTCCCCCTTAAATGTTCGCTCCCCCTCACCGTCTAACTTCCAACGCCCGGGGCCTGAGCCCAGCAAATGGGGTCTATAGGGAAACTTGTTTACTTACTCTCTGCACTGAGGTTGTTTTACCACCTAGTGGTAAAACACCTAATGGTAAAACAACCCCCATATATTTATGGGGGATGGGGACTCTGATTAGAATAGTCCATAGCTAACAAACATCACAATGAAGGAATGGGTCTCCACTGGGAGTGTCGTTTTTCATCAGACCTCAGAGTACAGGGTACGGAGCTGGTGTGTGTATTTCTCAGCTTCTGCCTCAATAGTAGGTTGGTTGGGGTCAGTGCTGCGTAACATAAGGGTCCGGGCAGTGAGCCAGAACCACTCAAAAATGGAAACATGGGAAGAATGTAATCCCTGTGAAAATCATGCCAAATCCATGGAGAGATTAGAGAATGCTTCTGAAATATAACAATTTTGGAGCGAGACAATAATCCCATTTATTCAAGAAGTTGTTTTCCCTCTTATTTAGTTTTTGTTCCATATCGTTTAACCCAATAGCTGTGCCACTGAGGAATTCTGGTTGCCATAGATATTTGAAGGTGAAAGGGTCACAGTGTTGTCATAGTGGTGCCAAACCTAATTGTAGCCCAAACTCTGCAACAACGCTTAATTCCAACACTTTTAGTGGTCGGTATGGATGCCATCCATGGGGTAAAAGGAATAATTAATAGATGAGCTGGGATATATGAAAGAGCAAAACACAGAGAGACATCTGTTTCTTTGTAACTCCCTGTCGCGTGCTTATTATTACATGTAATTATTATTTGAATGATTATTTCTTAAGTGTTACTTTTATTCCAAAAATTTCACATATGAAAACACTTGTTTAGTTTAGCTTTTTTATTTCAAACATGTTTGAGTAATACAACAAAATATACTGAAAAACAAACAAATCCAATGAGAATAGTCAAAACAACAATAACAATAGTCAAAACAAAAGTATTAATGTGAACCTGCCTTAGGAACTTGCCTTAGGACAACGGATGAAAATTAGCAACTAAGCTAACTCCGGCATATTTATATTGATGCTCTGGCTGACATATTGATTAATGTGCACTGTCCTAATCAAATAAATAAATAATAATAATAACCAAACATGTACGAAAAGGAGTAGGATGAAGCAAATGCTTATTTAAACCTACCCCCTCTCCACTGCTCAATTAACTTACTAACTTATCTTTCTCCATAAACATACATATTTACATAATACATATTTAAAAAAAAAATAGAAATGTAATAGATTAAATAAACAAATATATAAAACATTTATCATTTATGAAAACACCTGATTATTAAATACCTTCTTCCTCCCTGTACCTTGTGAATACCTTGTGTTTGCACCGCTTCTTAAACTGGATCATGCTTGGACATTGCTTGAGCTCCACAGCCTCACTCCACAAACTGAAATACAAAAACTTTTTAATTTTGTACGTGCCCGCTGATGTCTTAAATTGAACTCACCCTTCAGATTATAACCCCCAACTCTGTAAAAAAACAATTTTTGAATATTTCCAGGAAGTAGATTATTGCGTTTATTGCTTTGTACATGATTTGTGCTGTTTGGAAATGAACCAGGTCAGTGAATTTTAAGGTTTTTGATTTTAAGAATAGTGAATTTGTGTGATCTCTATAACCAGTATTATGAATTATTCTTATAGCTCTTTTCTGCAGTATGGATAGAGATTGTATTGTACATGTATAAGTATTGCCCCATACCTCTGCACAGTATTGTAAATATGGTAAAATCAGTGAACAGCAGAGGATGTAGAGTGATTTGTGGTCAAGAATGTGTTTTGCTTTACTCAGAACTGAAATGCTTCTTGACAGTTTGCATTGTACATGCTTTATATGAGACTTCCAGTTTATTTGATCATTAATTGTTACCCCAAGAAACTTGTTTTCACATACTCTTTCAACATCCAAACTATCTACTTGTAACTGTACTTGTGTATTCTTGTTGCAATTGCCGAATAACATGAATTTGGTTTTACTTATGTTTAACGATTATTTGTTTGCACATTTCAGCAGTGATCCTCCCCAGTAGTTCATATAAAACCCCCCCAGAACAAAAAATACTAGTGTAATCTGCAAATAATACTAAACTTTCATTCATGTAAAGTATAAATCGTTTTGGACCTAATACTGATCCCTGTGGGACGCCACAAGCAATGTCCAAGCATGACGATGAATGTTCCCCCAACTTCACAAATAGTCTTCTGTTACTTAAATAACTTCTCACCCAGTGCAATACTAACCCCCTGATCCCACCCCCTGATAATTTATTGATTAATATGTTATGATTAATTGTATCAAAAGCTTTTTTGAGATCTATGAATACTCCAACTGAATGCAGTTTGTGATTTATAGTGTTTGTGATCTCCTCAATTGATTCTGTTAATGCAGTGATGTTGAGCTGTTTGCTCCAAATCCATATTGGCTGTCAGAAAGTAATTTATGTTTGTTTATGAATTTGTCTAATCTGTTATCTGTTTTTCTAGAATTTTGAAGAATTGTGGAAGTAAAGAAACTGGCCTGTAATTTGTGAAGTGGTGTCTATCCCCAGTTTTATACAGCGTCACAACTTTAGCTATTTTTATGTTTATTGGAAAATAATCCGGTTTGGAATGATAAAATACAGATGTATGTAAGTGGTTCAGAAATCCCCTCAATGACCTTTTTTACAACTTTCATATCAATTTCATTTGAATCAATAGATGTAAGATTATCATTCCAATCCTCAGATGACAATTGATCTGGAATTTGACTTGCCAGGTTTGGTCCAATATTTACAAAAAAAATAATAAAGCTGTTGACCACATCGTCCATATGGTCCTTTTTAATATTATTATCGATAAAATATTAAGCGTAGCTCTGTTGTTTAGCATTACATTTAATAATACTGTTATCAATGACAGTTTTCATATTTTCTACTACTATATAATTCAAGTTATTTTCCACATGCACAGCCACTCCTCCTCCACTCTTGTTCTTTCTGTTTACACAGTGAAGTTCATATCCCTCCAGTTCAAAATCCATTCCTTTATCTGTATTGATCCACGTTTCTGATATCGCAATTATTTTAACTGTTTTTTTATATTGACTAAATATTCCTTGATGTTATTGAAGTTTGCATATAGACTTCTGCTATTGAAATGAATTATAGAAAATTTGCTTTGCTGTCCGTTTGAATGGTCTGATTGTACTGTTCAGCTGAGTTATAGCAGCAGTTGTTGTTGATGTTAGAGAATAAGTTATTGTCCGGGTCTATATCGAGCTCCAAGTCCATTGTGTGACACTGTAATACATAACAGGCATAACATTTTAATTCACACTAGATGGCGCAAATGTACATTTACCCGAAATGTGACACGGCAGTTACCATGGTGATGACGCCATTCATTGGCCACACCACACTAACACACCCCTGACAACATAGACGATGTCAACTAATCTCATCGAAATTGTAAGTTAACCGGCGGCATATCATAGTCCTTTTCTGTCACTTAATCATCATAATAAGCACAGCTTGTTAAACACATGCAGCGTTCTGAACACACCGTTGTCAGAATGCGGCCATCAGTTGTCTTCCATTACCCGTCATGCATCGCTTTATTGTGTCTAGTAGTTCAGGGAGACGTGAAGACGACGCAGCCGCCCTCTGATTCCAACGGTCGAGGAGCTCCAGCGTGCGACAGCATTGGAGACATGCATAGTAAAGGAGCGCGTGCCTAGCTGGTGGGGCTCGGCGACCCAGCAGCACACCTCGACCGTCCGCAGAGCGCTCGACCCGGCAGCACGTCTCGACCGTCCGCAGAGCACTGGACCAGCTGACGGGGCTCGGCGACCAGCACTCGACCAGCGGTGCCTCTTCAAGCCGGGGGGGTGAGTTAGACGCTACGTACAGTGTTGGCCTCTATCACTGCTTCTCCAGTCCTAGTAAGCCCTGGTGAGAGTGGCTAACTAGGGCCCGAGAAGCCGGAGGGGCGAGTTAGACGCTATGGACAGTGTTGGGCTTCTCCAGCCCTAGATAGCCCCTCGGCTAACTAACACGGCTCGCTTTGCATCCGCTGACATTGGACAGCTCCTCCTCTCTATCCGCGTTATCCACTACCTCGCTAGGCTAACGGCTAGCTGCGTTATTGATGTGGTGATATCAACTCCTGCAGTATTACAACAAGGCGGTGACAGTAACGTTAGGAGCGTCTTCTAGGCCAGTTGTTTACGAAGACAACCATTCAATGTGATAATTACAGATGTCGTCATGTTTGTCATTAGCCTTGAAGTGAATGATTAGTGGAGGAGGAGGTGAGTGTTGGCTCTGTGTCTCGGCGCCAGTGTCTATTAATGAAGCAAGGAGTGGGGAGCGTTCAGGGTGCTGTCCGCAATGCAGGTGCTGAAATTAAAGTATCCGCCTTATTCACGTCCGGCTCGTTATAGCTATGTAGCTGGAGGATATTGTCTTGGGCTCTTCTGTGTTGTGGTTGTTTAGTTTTTTTTATTGCGTCGTTCATGTTGTAATTAGTTGAATGCTTTTGTAGGCTGTTTTAGGGTCTGCTTTCAGTTTCAAAACATAGTATACATCTTGCTCCACACCGCAAGTCAATAACTTAGTAGAAGATGCATCGATTAGATCTAACTGGTATCCCTTAAACACTGGAGTTAATTTAGATTTTTTAGAGACCAAATCCAATTTGGTGGATATCTATTATGCAAATATTGTCCTGTTTGGACGACAGGAGAAGCACAAGCTAAAGCTTGTTGTGGCTCAGGATGGGGAGCTAGTGTGTCATGCTGCTGCAGTTCATGGATTATTTATGTGCCCTGTCTGAGGAAATGCTGGTTGTGTATTATGAAGGAAAGGAAAGAGAGGGTGCACAGTGGGGTTACAAACAAAAAATAAGATAAGCTTTTCCCTCATAAAAAAACACCCTCCTGGTTCCGGAAATGATTCTAAGGGGACCTAAATCAATTCATGGACCAACAGAAGACATTTCTTTTGTTAGGTTAATTGTGCTAATGGACAGTTATTGAGTGAATGGGGTGGAGAGATGTTGTCATCGTTCCCGGAAGGACATACTCCTCCGTCAGGCTGTGGATTATCCCTCAAGCCGTTGGGATGGATATGGATATGGATGTGTTGAGGCGTCTAGGAGTGAGGGTTGACTTAAGGGTGAGGGTTAAGTTTAATTTTAGTTATACACTATAACTCACTACAGGTGAGGGTATTTTGTAGCCAATAACAAAATACTAATGAGATTCAGGAAAACAAGATTTAACTGTGAGAGGTGCGTCCGAGAAAGCGGGTGACGCAGGATCTATTATTGATGAGCACCAGCTGATGATGTAAGCGAGAGAAGCTCTAGGATGTTTTATTGAAGCACACTCATGCATCGTTCAGAGGAGAGCAGAATAGGAGAGGAGTAAACAGGAGGATAAGGAGGTGAGTAGTGAGACGATGAGAGGTGAGGCTGGGGCAGAGAGGGGAGGAGAAATTAAGGGGACAGGGGTGGAGAGGACAGGGCAGGGACGCGATGAGGAGAGGTGATGAGAGGAAGAGAGAAAAGTAGGAAGGAGACGCAAGGAGATGAGAGGAAATGAGAAGAAAGAAGGGGACAGGACATGAAAAGAGAGAAGATGAGTGGGAACGAAAAGAGGGAAGAGGTCAGGAGAGGATAAGAGATAAGAAGAAAGAAAAGAGAAGAGAGAAGAGGATAGAAGATAGAAGAGGATAGGGGAGAAAGAGAGTATGGGAAAGGAGTGGCAAGGCGTGGCTTTCTACAGCAGGGTTGTGGTGGGGGGAGGGGGGATCGATGTGCTCTGGACTCTGCCCTGGCCTGGGAGAGGGTGAGAGGAGGAAACCACCCAGATGGCTAGTCTCTTTATACCCTTCAGGCCCTTCAGAGGACCACAGCCTCCACTAAAGTAGAGGGCAACAGAGAGTGGATGGATGTTGGGGTCTGAAGGTAGGGTTATTGTGTTGATACGTCTGTTTTGAGGATAACTATCATCCATCTGCGTGTATCTACTGCTGAGGCTTTACTATAGATCAGATATTAAGGAGTAGTATACATCGGATCAGAATCTTAGTAAGGATTCCTCTGACTCGCATGTTTACGTATTTACTATTCAATGTATTCCCGACCCATATTCCATTTTTGCAAAAAAAAAAGCTCATTAGCTTAGAGCCATTATTGGCATCTGATGAGGATGGATTGTGTTTTGAGATTATCCTGTTGTTCGGTCTCTCTCACAGACAGAGCAGAACGCTGGCACCACACTGAAGTCTCCATTCCTAATGTGTGGTCAGAAAGGAATTAAAGTCAATCATAATCTCTCTCTCTCTCTCTCTCTCTCTCTCTCTCTCTCTCTCTCTCTCTCTCTCTCTCTCTCTCTCTCTCTCTCTCTCTCTCTCTCTCTCTCTCTCTCTCTCTCTCTCTCTCTCTCTCTCTCTCGCTCACTCTCTCGCTCACTGTTGCCCTCTCTCTCACCCCTGATCCCAAGGGCCAGTGCGTGGGCCCAAGCACAGCCGGCCATGGCGTCCGCTAACGTCAGCCTGGAGAACCAGCTGCAGAGCGCCCAGAAGAACCTGCTCTTCCTCCAGCAGGACCATGCCACCACGCTGAAGGGGCTCCACGCTGAGATCAAAAGACTACAGCAGCACTGTACAGGTGACTGCTTCCCCCCATGCAAATGGCTGGTATATGGTACACATAGAGGGGCTTCAGAGGGGGATACTGGATATATCACCGTCTGGAATCATCAGACGGAGAGCCAGCTGATGAATGATGCCTTATAACATGTACTCCATATGGAGCAATACCATTATCACACAAGAAGAAGGCTTTTCATGTGCATTCTTCTGATCTGGGAGCAGTGAACTAACCAGTGTTGCATGGTGCGTGATGGGCGCGGCAGAGAGATTCAATCTGAATCTGGGTATTAGCGATTTGCATGATAGGTTGATGATCTCCATGGAGTTTCATCATGATAAGTGCCTTATTGCATTAAACTTACATTGACATAAGCATCAATAGCTAAAAGGAAATCAGCATGCTTCATCATCAGATTTGTTTTTTAGTCAGTTTTGTCTCCTGGTTGTGCTGAAGTCGCTGTGTAATTGTATTTATGTGTATGCCAAATTTGTTACTTGAAAGGACCCTTCTTATGTGTCCCTGTTGAAGAGTTTGGGAACGGTTTCCTTCCTGTTAGAGAGTGAGAGAACAACCCGACTCCAACTGAACACGGGCCTGTGCAGCACTTTGAGATTATATTTGTGATGGTTAGATAAAGTGTTGTTTATATTAAGGAGATAGCATTGACAAAGACCCCCATGCAGTGGCTCTAGTTTCCTGGTATGCTATGTATTAGAGACCAGCATGTGGACTCAAAACAAACGCCAGCCTTCCTGATGTGTTTCTACCATGGCTGTCTTTCTGACCATCACATGCTGTCTCTCCACAGACCTGACATACGAGCTGACTGTGAGGAGCTCTGACCCTTCAGGTAAGACCCCTGACCTCACAGCACATCAGCAACACAGTTCACCCTTTCTAGTGTGTCACGCTGTGAGACCAATGCAGGGGTTCCCATCATTGGGGTCGTGATGCCACTCAGTCCCCTGTTATGTATACAGGGTCACAGGGGATTGCTGACATAAGCTGTGCATCAATGACCCGGCAAACTATGATGTACCGTATTTTCCTTTAGGAGAGTGACACTTTAATTGAGCTGGGGCTAGCTAGACAAAACCCAACATGTACTGTCGTGCAGTGCACAGCCCTCTCTCCTGGTAACACAGCAACCCCCCCCCAACACACACGCTGTAACCATCATGAACATGACCCTCACAGCCCAGACAGGCGCTTTGGTCCAGACGTGGCTACGCCCCACACCGCACCTACCATACTCTGTCAGTCTGTCCTTAGATGGAAAGATAAGTATCCAGGCTCTACCCCTGGAATGGCTGTTCTGAGCCGGGACAGGGAACAAATTATGAATTAAAACAATCCGTGGCTCCAGTTGATTTAATTTACCAGGGCTCCACTAGCTTGATTACCACCCCTCCCTTCACACATGTTTGTGTGTCTGTGAGACCTCATGGCCGGACCCTGCGTCAGGCAGCAAGCTGCCTCAGCTGCTCCAGATGGGGGACATCAGAGACTGACGATCTCACACACACACCCCGCCCAACATCAACACTATTGCAACATCAACACTATTGCAAATCACCAACACGTTTCAGCCCTAAAACAACTGGGTGCGAAACCTGGATATTTGTCAGGATGCAGCAATGATTTCAGGTCATCGAGAACAGGTTTTGGAAATGGACCCCTATTTTTATATCTATATCATATGTAACATATTTGGCACTAATTTCAGGGCTCTTGAGGTGCATATAATGGAGGATGTTAGGGCTAGAGTAGGTGGAGGGGGGGGAAAGGCATTAAGATAACAGGGATGAAGGTCAGGGATGAGCCCTGGGCTCTCTAGCAGATCTGTAATATGAGACTGGAGATTCTGTGTGTGTGTGTGTGTGTGTGTGTGTGTGTGTGTGTGTGTGTGTGTGTGTGTGTGTGTGTGTGTGTGTGTGTGTGTGTGTGTGTGTGTGTGTGTGTGTGTGTGTGTGTGTGTGTGTGTGTGTCTCTCTGCTGCAGATGAGTCCCCCCTCCCCCCTGCTAACATCAGCTGATGTCCCCCACTGCCTGTTGTCTCACTCAATGGCCGTCTGTGGTCGGGCTCACATGAATAACCTGATTATAGCCTATGTGTGCAGCTGCAATGGGATGATTCAGATGCTGATGTTAACTGTATATCTCTGTTACAGTAAGGGATGCATGTAGCCCATTATGAACAATTACATTGTTACCAAAATATGGATCAGTCCTAATAATAAATGGGCATATGTTGTGCCAGAGTGAGCGTGAATTAAAAATCTGTTGTTGACATGTTTCGCACCATTATTCACAAGTAGTGAAGCTGAGAGAATCTCAGAGGCGATACGTGGGGAACACTTGAGTATCACACCACCAGAGTCTGCATGCTGAGCAGCTGAGGAAGCCCGGAATCCAAGCATTTCATGGCCTAATGATTTCATGCTCATTATTAATTTAAAGGGTCCCTGCAAAAACACCATTAATCGCTGTTAGCGGATGAGTCTGCGTTACTATATCCGCTGTGTATATATATGTGTGTGTGTGTGTGTGTGTGTGTGTGTGTGTGTGTGTGTGTGTGTGTGTGTGTGTGTGTGTGTGTGTGTGTGTGTGTGTGTGTGTGTGTGTGTGTGTGTGTGTGTGTGGCTACTCCCTTAGCATGGGTCTGCTGGCACTTTGCCATGTCATTTGAACACGCATACATGTACTGGTTTACCATGTATACCATATTACCATGCTGCGTGTCTCATATGGTTTGTACATTGTGCATTGTGTGTGCGTGTGTGTGTGCGTGTGCTCGCTGCTGTACAGACAGCAGCGAGGTGCGTGGCAGGGAGCTCCAGAGGAGGTGCGAGGAGCTGGAGGGCGAGCTGAAGCAGAGAGAGGTGGAGAACCGGGAGCTGCTGCGCGACCTGGAGCAGAAGAACGCCATGATCTGTGTGCTGGAGAACACCATCAAGGAGCGCGAGAAGAAGTACCTGGAGGAGCTGAAGATCAAGAGCCACAAGCTGGCGCTGCTGTCCGGGGAGCTGGAGCAGCGGGCCGGCACCATCGCCTACCTCACCTCCCAGCTGCACTCCACCAAGAAGAAGCTGCTGGCCGGCAGCTCCTCGGAGGCCAGCCCCAACAGCAGCCCCGTGGCCTCCTGCTACAAGCCTACGCCCCCGCCCACCCCCGCCTCCGCCTCCGCCAAGGAGCGCCACGCCCCCGACACGCCCCGCCGCCGCATGAAGAAGAGCCTCTCGCAGCCGCTGCACCCCGAGGTGACGGAGGTGTACCGCCTGGGCCAGGACGGCTCCCGGCGGCCCGTCCTCCGGGAGGCCGTGGACGCCATGCCGGACCCCACCCCCTTCCTGCGGGCGGCGCGGGAGCCCCTGGAGCCACAGATGATGCGGGAGCGGCCGGCGCTCATCCCGCCCATCGCGTCGGAGCGGCCGCCGAGCGGCAGCAGCCCGCGCCACAGCCCCGCCCGGCAGCACCGGGTGCACGTGGGCGTGGCGCACCGCATCCCCCACGGAGCCCCGCCCCCGGCGCCGCCGCCGCCGCAGGTGGAGCTGGAGACACTGGCTGTGGACCAGGTCAACGGGGGCAAGGTGGCACGCAAGCGCTCGGAGACCGACCGGACAGTCTGACACGCTCACACGCAGACACACGTACACACATACAGCCACACGCACACACCGCACACACACGTGAACTAACTCAGTCAAATGCACATACTAGCACACATGGACACACACACACAAATGCACATACGGACACATACACACACAAATTTAGGGACACACACACAAGCACACACACACTGACTGACTGACAGACGCTACAATATATATACAGACACACTAACTGTCACACAGACACACACACACTGAAGCAACAACAGAATAAATACACAAACGCGCGCGATGAGAGCAGCAAGGAGCCTGACCCACTGTGCAGCCTGCTTTTTATGCAACACTAGAATTAAAATGAAAAAAAAAAAGCATTGTCGAACCTTTATATGAATACCACTTTTTTAACGTAGTGAAGGACATCTTTAAAGCATGCCAAATGTTTCCCCCTAGACCCAGGTAACTCATCCCTCTTTATTCGTTTCCCTCCTTGACATTCAACACTGTCTTCGCACATACAATAATTACTCCGCCAAATACCTGCGTTAGTGCCTGCTGAATTGGGTCAACCATACAGAAAACAGTGATGAATCGATCAAATATCCGTCTTCTTCCTTGTGGACTACAGTCTCTCCGTAACGTAGTCTGTGTATATTCAAGTATTTTCAGCTGCATCTCTAGGGTAGAACTCGCAGAATTAAACTAGTACTCACAACATAAAGGTCATCATCATATCGGTATAGTCATACTACTGTAGGATCGCAATATGTGCAATGTAATATCCTGTAATATGTTAAACAAGGCGGAATTTACCCTTCTTTTTTTTCGTTGGCAAAGATATTGGAGGTATGGATGTTGAAAAGTACGGTTTAACTTGTGCTTCAACATGTGTCCTGGGCCTGTGTGGCTAGGGACGTTTTGAATGTGGGAGGAGGAAGAGAGAGAGATAGAGAGTGAGAGATGGTTAAGATAAGAACTGAAGTCTCTGAGCCAGATTTTTTATCAACAATGTTCATGTTTGATGTAAGGTTGTTTTTTGTTGTTGCAGATACTCCTGATATTAGCTCTATAACATATATACATTGGTAATAAAAAACATTAATTTTACGTAGACGGTCAAAACAATACGTCCGATAATAAAAAGCAGTAGTAGCACATTCGAACAGCTAATTGTTTAATTGGTTGAACTTTCCTTTGACAAACAATAGTATATAAACAGTATATATATACATCTCTGAGGCAAACCTGTTGTGATGTATGTGTCCTCTGCTCAGATTGCTTATATATTATCTAGATATTTCGTCGATCTATAAACATTAAGAAATGCCAATATATATCCTCAACATGTATCAGCTCATTGGAATATTTCTTCAATGCTGTTTGTGCTTTAAATAATCGACAGATGAATCAAAAACGATGCTATTCTGTCAACATTCATACTGCGCACACATGGTTTGTTGTGTTTTTAATGTTTGAGTCCTGGAAGTATTTAATGCACTTTTCCTATTTACATGGAGAAACTATGACTATTCTGACTATCTTTCTATTCAGGAATGAATGATATATGATAGATCTGTATGATGTTGTATATTCTGCTTCTTACACTCTTCTTCCTATGCTAAGTTGATTAATTAATTAATTAATTAATTAATTAATTAATTAATTAATTAATTAATTAAACCTCACCCACACACCCTACAACTACACTGGCAGAGCTGGCCAGTGTTACACTTGCAGTAGCGTGAAGAATATCAATTTATAGATCGCTTTAAGCTGTTGTAACCTAATAAAAGATGTCAAACCTGTTCTATTTTGTTGGGCGGCTTAATGCTGTTACATCAAACGGCCGCTGGAGGTCAGCCTAGACCTTTTAGACCAGACAGTAACTAACTCATATAAAGACGAATGCCATCATAAAGCAATGTTACGACGGTCAAAAGGGTCAATTGCAATTTTTCAAGATAATATTATTTGTTTGTTTGATGAAATGAGGCCGAGGGACTAATTATGGGTTAATGTTACGCATAATTGCCTAATTCTTGTTTTTATTCATTTGAAGGATTACAACAGGTTGATATATTTTACCAACGCAATCAAAGGTAGCCTACTGCAAATGTTTCCTCAAATACAGCCAACGAGCAGTTGTTTAGTGCTCCCACGTTTACCACACCTAACTATTGACTTGTTGTTATTGTATCAAATAAAGGTACAGTAGTGAGAGGACCTGAGAATGGGGATGTCCTGGGGCGTAATTAGACCAGCTGCTGGGTTGCGCTCGCAACCCCCTTTTGAGAATCAGGGTCCACAGCCCGTCACGGATAGTAGACCTATGCGTTCAAGTTAATTTGTTCCCTTTTCTTGACCATATAATAACGACTCTTCAAGGCATAGCTTCCTGGGGTATAAATTCCTTTGGCAATTAATCCAGACAACTCAGATAATAATGAATTTGTGTGATAAACAATGCTATTGACAAACGATTAGATGGATACATTATGTTAATGAGGGCCATACCAATTTGCATACAGTGTAAAATGGATGTAGCCATGCTACTCGGTTTCACACAAAGCTGGACGTGAAGTCATTCATTTAACCCTGGCTCCATCATCTGACACCAGCGACGCAGCATCCTTTGGCTTCCTTCCTCCCAGCATCGCGTCGCGCTGTTAGCGGAGCCTGTAGCCTTGGAAACACGGGGCTCCCGGCGGCCAGGCGTTCAGGTGTGTGCGGACCTCTGGTGCGTGATTTGGGGACAGCGTTGGACATGTTTACTACGTCTCTGGTTCAGAGAGTCTCTTCAGAGTTTCTCGTTCAAAGTGACGACAGAGTGGGATTTAAAGCAGTATAGCAGGCGGCTCTGCAACCCCAACTCGTTTGGAATATTGTTTTTGGGAAACAGGGATTTACTTTAACCAAATGGAGTGAAACCGGATAGCACTGGTGTGTAGTGCATGGCAAAATAATCAAGGTCCTTGAGACTCAACAATAGCATTTTTTCTATATTTGATTTGCTTGTGTTCTTATCCTACAGCTGGAGCTTTAAGATGTGGGTGCAAATTGGATTTCACGACAACATGAGTGATGCGAATCTGCATTTCAGGATTTGCTCTGTTTTTATCTCACACCGTGACTGAGTACTGGATACTGGATACGGTGTCGCGTCCCTGGACGGATCGACCCACAGGTCTGTATGGCTGATCGATACAAGCCTGCTGTACATGATTACCAATATCAACATCGACGAGCTTGCCTCGGACACGCACACATTCAGCCTTACATTCACTGTAGGCTAGACAATTCAAGATGTGAGTAATGCAATAAGCGATAGCCTTTATGCAATAGTGAAGGCTTCCGAGTTGTCTATTTTCACTATTGTGTTTTCCTTCAGAGGTCTTTTGCACGGTTGGATTTATCTAAATCTTTAGGTTAAAGCGATTCTTGTTTATTATATTCATCAAGAGAAATTGTAAACATAACTAGTAAACATTTATAACAACAACCAAAAATTAGCGGGGTTTTATGGCATATATGTATTCATCTAACGATAGCTACTGTTGGTCCATTTGGTATCGAGGAGATGTCGTGATGTATGTGTATTTTTAATATATCTGTAATGATTTTCTATGATTATTTCTGCCTTGTTTCTTGTCTAGTCTCTGAGAACCAACTGTACCTGTGCACTGCTTAAACGTGGAGGTCTAGAGAGGCTCCGAGCTCATCCAACCCCCCCCCCCCCCCCTCCACCCTCCAGACCAACAAAGAGTAGCTGAGATGTTGGTCTGATCACAAGGGACAGTCCACGCGTACTGGGACCCCCCTTCCCACACTCCCGACAGTGGATCCAGTCGGATCGTCATGGCACACGCTGATTTAAGCTTTTCAAATCGCCGCCATAAAGACCTTGGTCTGCGTTTCCTGCTGACCCCCTGTGGTGCGGGGGTGCTCTAGCCCTGGACTCACGTCCCCCACACTTTGAGCCCCTTCAATCTGTGACCACACACACACACACGTTTGCCAAGCAGAGACCTCTGGCCCCACCCAGCCCTGACTAGGAGATGGCTCGGCCGGGCTCGGGGGTCAGCGGGCTGGGGTACCCCCCCCAGAACCTGGCCCGGGTGGTGGTGTGGGAGTGGCTGAACGAGCACGGGCGCTGGCGGCCTTACAGCGCTGCCGTGTGCCACCACGTGGAGAACGTCCTGAAGGGGGACGCCCGCGGGACGGTGGTCCTGGGACAGGTGGACGGCCAGCTCACGCCCTACGTCATCGACCTGCAGTCCATGCACCAGTTCCGCCAAGACACAGGTGAGCAACAGCCCCCCCCCCCCCCCCCCCCCCCCTCATTACGGGAGCGTTAGGGGGGCAGGACCCTGACACCACTTGTAGATTGGTTTGCATTGTGGATTACATTTTTTACATTAACATTAAGGTAATTTAACAAACTGTTTTATCCAAAGAGACTTACAATACGTACATTTGTGAGAAGAAAGAGAAAGAACAATATGTATCGCTGTCGGTAGAGTAAGGTTGTTCATAGAATTGCCAAGCACTAGAAACTGTTAAGTTAACTCATTCCAGTATGCAAAAAAGCTAGTTAGGATAAGATGCTACACAATGATAAGTACTATTTTTAAGTGCAAGGACGTACAATATACTATAAATGCGTACATTAAGTAACAGAACGTACAAAAATACAATAAATGCCTAAGAGGGGTGGGAGGGGGTAAGGGGTAGCCTGGCTCCGCCCGCCTAAGTACTTCCGCTCAATTTGAATTTCCCTTCAGTACTAGGTCTGGACCTGCTGTATGTAATTTGGTTTTCTGGTGCCGCCACAGCGGCCACCAATCAGCGAACAGAGGGCGTGTCTGAGAACAATGACGATAAAGTCGTACGCCAGTTTGAGTTGTTGTTGTAGGTCGGTAGTTTTTTTACAATGTGCAATTTTTCCCTGATAAATTAAATTCGACGAACAAAACCTGCAGCTGTCGTTGACGGACATTTTCGTGCAGACGCGCAAGGTGTTTGGTTTGTGTACAACCTGCGCGTGATTCCCGGCGCATGACATATGTCACAACCAAACGTTAGCGATTGGTTATGGCAGATCCAGAGTGGCACTGGGCAGATCCAATCATTTTAAACTTCAACAGACACCCGCCTTCAAGTGAGTTAACGTGTGTCAATTGATTAGGTCCAGACTCTCTGTACAAATGAAATGAAATGAAGTGAAGTACGAGAGTCTGGTAGAACCAGGCTAGGTAAGGGGAAGGCTATGCAGAGAAGTGATCTCTGAACAATTGAGTCTATAGTTTTTCTGAAGTTGGTATGCAACTCTGCCGTGTTGACATGCCACCAATGCAGTGCCAAAACAGAGACGATTAGATGACTCACTCTCGAGATAAAACACATTATTTTATTGTCATTGGTTGATATTTCTACCTGGTTACCTGCTGAGTTAGCGTTATCGTGACCCACCCGTCCTCTGCTTTAGGCGCTGAATTGAAGGGGCGTTTGAAGGCTGGATCAAGGTGTTTGGATCGCCTTTAGGGACAGTATACTGAGGCACCGGTTTCAGGTTGCCTTTAAAAGCATTGAGCATTGTCCCACAAGCAATTAAATAGAACAGAACGTGCATCCACAAGAGTTGGTGAAGTGCAACTCTCGTGAAAACAAAACGAAAGACTCGTCGCGTGGTTTTTCATCGTCTCCGGCTTCATCTGGGCACCATTGCCTGCTTTTCTCTGTGTACAGCCAATTAAAACGGGACAGCCCGCTTCTCTCTGTGTTTGGAAGGGCTTATGTAATCACTGGAGGAGATGAGTGAGATTGTTACCAGTCTGCTTCAGGGACCGGTGATGAGCCACAGGTAGAACGATCAGCCGTCTCCACAACAGGAGATTGGACCAAGCCTGTGATGTTACTTGGCAACAATATTACCAACCGTGGCAACTCCGCTTGTGTGCCTCAACAACGACAATGGATAGCAATACACATGAACCGAATGGTTCATGTGTGTTGGTAACCATTGTCATTGTTGTGGTCTGTGCTGGATGGGATGTTGTATGCAGAGATGCTGTGACCTTGCCAAAGGTTCCCACACCACGATGGGCTTGCGCTGTGGTTTGTGAGGCGAATGAGTGCTGCATCACGGAGCACCACTCCAGTACGTTACATCGCCAGCAAGCATGGCAACAAAATAAAGAGTCGTCGTTGTCATTTACGGGCCATTGTGATGTAGGAGCCCTTTAAGTTAACCCCAGATGTATTAGCATTGTGTAAAAAATGGCATTTTGCTATTGTTGTCAGAGTGAGGGGATATTCTGTGCGATTGCATGGTGAGAAAAGGGAGTTCTGTTTAGTTACTTTCTTTCACTATCTTCTGAATGTTTTGTGCAGGGCATTAGGGTTCAGGTCTGCACTGAACCTATTGTATTTAAGTTATGAAGGCATGAGAAGCAAGACATTTATCATACAGTCAAGGATATGAGATATAATATGCTTCTGTATCTTCCCGGAAAATATTTCTTATCGAGGGCCAAGTGCCGTTGTCAATGCCTAACCACAGCCTCCAACCTGTCTCAAATGGCTTCTTTTGATTTCACACACATTTGAAATGAGGGCAGTAAATTGGTTATGATAAACCCCTGTCCCTTAGGCCATCGTTTAGAGAACCTGGTATATTTTACACAGGCTATACATCTATCACTTTAGGCAACTGTTGAAGACAAATAGATTTTGTTCTCGGCGGCGAGTGTCCGGTCAAATGTGTGCGGCGTAAGCACCCTCAAGACCGCAGGGCACAAAGGGCAAGGCGGGACAAGAAGAGATGTTTTATTATTAACGTTTGAAGAGGCGTGATGGATGCAAGTTGAAATTAAGTTTATACTACTATTCAATGCCTAGAGACGTGGACATCCTGCAAAGGGGTCTTGGTGGATGTAGAATGGAACCAGTTTGTTTGTAGCCCCTCATTGGTCCATTGCTATGAATCCTAAAGGTTTCCTTTAGACTAAAGCCAGGGCCAATCACAAGATAAAGAAGAGTGTTTACTCTGTCAGATATTCCTATTCAAGCGTTGTCTCTGGAAGTTGAAAGCTTTTGGTTTCCAAAGCAAATTCAATGTGCAACATGTTTTGAAACTATAGACCTTGAAATGTGATCTCTTCTCTCACGCCCTGTAACCTGCAACAAGTCTTTGCTCCGAATCCTCAAGAGACTGTATCTTCTGTTTGGCACAGCCTTCAGCTAGGTCGGGACAGATTGAGCCGTGTTTACATGTTTTATGCGGCACCTATTGTCAATTGGCCTGCACACAACCCACCTCTCATCTTTACTTGCAGGGACATAAAATAACGGATCAGAGAGAGAGAGTGAGAGTGAGAGTGTGTGTGTGTGTGTGTGTATGTGTGTGTGTGTGTGTGTGTGTGTGTGTGTGTGTGCGTGTGCGTGTGCGTGTGCATGTGCGTGTGTGTGCATGATTGTATGTGTGTGTGAGTAGTATGCATGTGGTTGTGCAGGTGTGGGAGTGTGCATGCGTGGGTGCGTGTGTGTGCAAGCCTGGGGATGACCAGCAGTCAGCAAGCAGCTCGTCAACCCTTCCGGCTGCACCTCTGTTTATGGCTCCGGAGTGTGCCATTACCGTGGTGTGGGAGTGTGAGCTTCCCTGGCGCTCGAGATACAACTGTCACAACAGGTCCTGATTAATGACCAGCCCAACCCCCCCCCCCCCCCCCACCAACCACCTTTACCACCATCCTCCAGCCCCCCCCCCCCCCGCCCATACACCCCCATTGTAAACCGATTCTAACCTGGGGGGTGGGGTCCATTCATTTCGGTCACCAGCCCGAGTGGTCCAATCAGCATGTAGAGGGCATTAGGAGTGTTTGTTATTTGTCTCCTGTGCTGTCCTCTGAGGCCGGTTGGTTGGCAACACCTGCACCTGGAGGGAGGCAGCGCACTTGTTTGTGCATCGCGTCCCCGTCGTGTGTGTGTGTGAGTGTGTGTGTGTGACGCGGGGGCGGTTGCGGACATCTGTGTGTGTTGATGTGCATGTTTTGTATTTTGAGTGTGTGTGTCGTGACGGAATGTGTGTCTTATGTAAAGGTGTTTATGTGTGTGTGTGTGTGTGTGTGTGTGTGTGTGTGTGTGTGTGTGTGTGTGTGTGTGTGTGTGTGTGTGTGTGTGTGTGTGTGTGTGTGTGTGTGCATTTGTGTGCGTCACAGCTGTGTGTTTGTGAGTGTGTTTGTGTCAGCGGGCAGGTCCATGTGTGTGTCTTGATGTATACGTGTGTCTCGTGGCGGTGTGTGTGTGGGTATGTGTGTTGGTGGTAGACTGTGTGCTAATGGTCCTCCCCCTAACTGGGACTCTGGGAGGTCCCAGGCTCTGCAGGTCTCCTGGGATGAGCTCCTTTGGGGATGCAGCCCATAGCGTTACTGACTTCTATGAGCATGTGGACCGTGGTTAAGTCCTCCCTCACTGCCCTCCAGGTCACCGCAGATCGGGCCACCCGTCTGCTGCTCCTCAAACCACGGGCCGCGCGGCTCAGACAGATGTTTTAAATAAAAAATATGTATAAAAAAGAAGAAAAAAAATAAATATATTTATACATATATATAGGGTATATACTATATACAGCTACGATAAATCTAGCTACAAGCGAGGAATGGTTTGGCCTCGGGCCAGCAGGGGATCGATCCATTCTCATCCCCAGAGGGGTATTTGATCCTCTAAACACCGCTATGGAATGATCCCCTTTCACCCCCACACCTATCAGCAGTCTCCATCACGCACGCACGCACCAACGCACGCACGCACTCAAGCACGCACGCACACAACCATACACAGGCACGCACGCACACACACACACACACACACACACACACACACACACACACACACACACACACACACACACACACACACACACACACACACACACACACACACACACACACACAGCTGTTGGGTTGACTTCACATGGCAGTGAGGGCTTCTGCTCCTCCACATCCTTCCCATTCTCACCAGTGATTAAGTGTGTCTTTATGGAGGCTATAGTAGCCGCTCAGGGAAGAGAAATTCTGTTCGTTGTACCGTTGAATACAGGGACACATTTATTCTCCTGAGAATATGACGCAGTGTCGATAATGAGCCACCTAAAAATCTGAAATATCCATTTTGATATACATGTTTCGAAAGAAAATCCATTTAAGTGTATTAGTTTATGGTAATTTACCTCAATAACTTATCGCCTTAATCGCCGCTGTATTGCGATTCTGTACGCTAAAAGCAGCATCTATCATTCCCGTCAACTCTGATTCAGACTTACTGTATAATATTACCCATCGTGTACAATCACACAAAATCCCTGTGAACGCGTTGTTCGCCCTGCGCCATTCGCGCCATAATTTGCATTTATTTGCGTCTTTGCATTGTATGCATTCGCGACGCGCATTTTGCTGTGAACGCATCTAAACTAAAATACTTGATGCTTTCTTTTCCACCTCAAACTAAAATGATTTGGCCGGTTTGCACTTGTTGACATTGTCTATCTCAAGGTGTAAATAAGTCATGATTTTTCTACACATACCCTCTCTCCCTCGTTCCGAACTGGGCATTTGGTGAGCCATTGACTTCCATTAAAGTATAGTAGTTCCAAACAAGTATTTAGCAGCAACCATAACTGTATCTAGGTATATATATTGTACAACACAAATCAGTGCATACAAACTGCCCTCGCTCTGTAGTTTTCTCCAATAGTCCCCACAAACGGCTTTCACCCCACTGCACATGCCGAAATGGACTTAGACGAGCAGACAGAGACACTAGAAGTAGCGCTTGTATAATATATATAGGCTAGCTCAGTGCTCTAGATAGAGAGGCTGACAAAAGAGGACCAACATGTACATTCTGGCCCTCTGCAGGGTTAGGGTGCCCCTGATATTGGATATAAATATACAGTTAAATAGGCTAATATTGGATCTACTCTAATATTTTCAACCTGATGTTTCCTCCATAATTAATACCATTTATTAATGTATAGCCTTACAACTGACCTCGTTCTGAACGGAGGCCTCATCAGGGCCGTGTCCACATAACCCTTCCTCTGGCAAGAGCACTGGCAGGACGCTGGGGAGCACTGGGATGGAGCACTGGGATGGAGCACTGGGATGGAGCACTTGGATGGACCAATGGGATGGAGCACTGGGATGAAGCACTGGGGATGGAGCACTGGGATGGACCAATGGGCTGGAGCGCTCGGATAAAGCACTGGGATGGACCAATGGGATGGAGCACTGGGATAGAGCACTGCGATGGTTCATTGGGATGGAGCACTGGGATGGAGCACTGGTGGGTGAGAGAAAAAAACACTGCACACAGGTTTCGTATCTATGATAACATAGCATTAATCCTAATAGAATGACCATGGGAGGAGGTTACCTTTACTAGCAGGTCCTACTCAAGTGTCAACTTCATTCATTCTGTAGATCTCTGGAGTTTGTCTGGTCTTCCGGTGCTCTCTTGATTTTGTCTGGTAACCTTGGCGACCGGGACCTGGTGCTCTCTGGAGTGAGTCTGGTCACCTTGGCGGCCGGGTCCCGGTGCTCTCTGTAGTTTGTCTGGTCACCTTGGCGACCGGGGCCTGGTCCAGCCACATCCTGTGGCATCAGTAGAGGAGTGAGAGGAGATCTGTAGCGTACATCTGAGGGCCGCCACCGGCAGAGGACGCACAGCATTCATGTTGATTTACAAATCCTGTGATCTGCCCTTTTGAACTCTTTTAAAGAGCAGATTCTGCTCTTGGGGGGCAAACAGCCTTCCAGCTTTACAGAACTCCCTCTCCCACCACCCAGCCTGTGGCGTGTGATCGTCTACAACGTCACCCACACAAGGCTGCAGGGCCCACTGAATCTGAATTTGAATCATCCAATAAAATATCCGATCTCGTTGAAGTATAACCGTTTTTGCTGTGTCATACGATCGTCATTTGAAACAAGGAAGTCATCGTCAACTTCCCTCTTCTGAGCTTGCGGACCAGTTTGTTTGTCTAATCTGCTGAAGGCCGAACCTCTGCATGTATATTTAGCCGTCTTCGGTCTCACAATAGCTTCGCCCCCCATCACTTTGATCTACGGCGGAACGCATATTCATTAAAAGGTCATCGTCGTCGGGAGTCAACACAGGGGTCGTTAAAATGTGATTAATGAAGCGAATAATGAATCCAGCTGTTTCCTTTGAAACCTGCTGACGTTAAAACACATTTGGATCCCGCAGCACTGTACCAGCCAGATATTAAGGTAGCCGTGGCAACGGGGGGTGTGGAGAGAGAGAGAGCCAGGCCCAGTCCCTCGTCGCCCCGGTGGAACCCAGAATCAGCCTCTGATCCCTGGGAGTCTGTGCGTTCTCCGCCGTTGCTCTGCTGACATGAGTCGAGTTGTTTTTAAGAAATCAGAAGTTGAGTCTTGAAGCACCAATAGTTGTCCCCCCAGATTCGGTGATCCTTCTAAGACCAGCTGGCCATGGGAAGGCTTTTTGTTTGGGGCTCAGCGCGTGTGTTACATGTCATAGAACACAGAGGAGGCCCCCGAGGTGAAGCCTCCTCTCCAGTGCTGAGGCGGCGTGACAGGTCTGCTAACCCTGATCCAGGGACGTGTCGGGGCCTGCGCTGGATTTGTAAGAGGGGAACAGAGTTTGGCTGCAGAATCTTCCATCCTTCCCTGCTGCTGCTGCATCAAGTCTTTATTTAAGAAGAAGGAGTTTGCGTCTCCTGGCATTTTGACGCATAGACCAGCATTACAAAGCGCTATATGGGGAATGGAAAAGCTGGATGATTCTTTGGAGAAATTCCACAATATTCACACAGTGTCACGTAGCAGGTTTTGAAAAAAAATATATATTTGTGTATTTTCTATCTTCATCATATCACACCACTTCCTACTTCATCTGAGCAGGCAAACAACAACACATGGCGTCACTTCCAACATGGCATGACTGAATCTGCTGATCAAGCCATTTGCATCATATTTATATCCTGACAGATTGCCTCTCTGTTCGCTGCCACTGCGCTTGTCAGACTTGCCAACTTTTAGCTCGTTCACGTGCTAACTCTTAGCTCATTTACATACTAACTCTTAGCTGGTTCACATGCCAAATCTTAGCTGGTGCACATGCTAACTCTTAGCTGGTTCCCAAGCCAACTGATAGCTCCTTCACATCCTAACTCTTAGCTTGTTCCAATGCCCAATCTTAGCTCATTCACATGCCAACTCAGCTCGCTCACATGCTAACACTTAGCTCGTTCACATGCCAACTCTTAGCCCGTTCACATGCTAACTCTTAGCTCCATCCAAGCTAACTCTTTGTAGTGCTACTCATATGGGTGGAAGCATTGAATCTGGGGACTTTATAAAGGTGAATTAGCAGCTTGCTAGCGAGCGTTGTCCTTTGGCAGTAAAGATTGAGCATCTCGCTAGCGAGCGCTCTTAAAGACACGGCTGCAGACTGTCTCAGAGACGGATGGAAACCAGGAGAGGGAGGGGCTGCGACAAGGCCAGGGACAGGCACAAACGCAAGCCAACCTGAGCACACTCAACCTGCGTGCACAAATACACACACTAATGGACTCACACACACACACTGACAAACACACACACCTTTAGTGCTAGAACCGGAGGTTCACAGTTTCGCACACACCTCCCGCCCACAGGACAACAATCACTTATTTTGATTGTTTGCAGCCAAAGCACTCAGCAGAATATCAATGTGGGTGTGGGTTTCTCTCTCTCTCTCTCTCTCTCTCTCTCTCTCTCTCTCTCTCTCTCTCTCTCACTCTCTCTCTCGCTCTCCCTCATCTTACTTCATTCTTGGTAAGACATGTCTGGTGGATCGGCCAAACTTCTGTGCCAGTAACTGGCCTGTATGACCTCCACTACTATGCTCAGACACATGCATGACACACACACACACACACACACGCAAACACACACACACACACACACACACACACACACACACACACACACACACACACACACACACACACACACACACACACACACATACACACACACACATATGCACACACACACAGACGTCCCTCAAATGGATGCCACTTGGCTGGGGAGACATGAGTCATCAGACTTAGCAGAATAACAATCATGTCTTAGATGTTCTGTGGTATCTCTGCTGCCTCGCTGGAGGATCATGTGTTACTCACATGATCAGAGGAAGTTAGGATGAAAAATATTGAACACAATATTGTTATCGTCATAATACGTCTCTCACCAGGAAGCACAAAGCATTGGTCTGTATGGTTCTGTGCACAAATAAGCAACGTGTCCTTCGCCTGATCCATCCCAAACGCCCCTAGGACCAGGAAAGAATCTGCCCTCAAGCAATGACTTAACAGCTTCTCAGCAGCACAGCATCAACCCAGGAACTCACCTCCACTGGCAGAGCAGCAGGGGGGCCTATCGGTTAGGAATGAGCTACTGGGGTCTGGAACCCTCTTCCCGTTCATCAGTTCAACATGTTTCTGGAACAGAAGGGCTTGTCACAGAGGGTTAGTCCTGGAACTGATGGACTGTTCACAGAGGGTTAGGCCTGGAACAGAAGGACTGTTCACAGAGGCCTGGAACAGAAGGGCTGTTCAGAGAGCGTTAGGCCTGGAAGAGAAGGACTGTTCAGAGAGCGTTAGGCCTGGAACAGAAGGACTGTTCATATAGCATTAGGTCTGGAACAGAAGGACTGTTTATAGAGCATTAGGTCTGGAACAGAAGGACTGTTAAGAGAGCGTTAGGCCTTGAACAGAAGGACTGTTCAGAGAGCGTTAGGCCTGGTAGGAAGAACTGTTCAGAGAGCGTTATGCCTGGTAGGAAGGACTGCTCACTGAGCGTTAGGCCTGGTAGGACGTAGGAAGGACTGTTCAAAGAGCGTTAGGCCTGGAACAGAAGGACTGCTAAGAGTGCGTTAGGCCTTGAACAGAAGGACTGTTCAGAGTGCGTTAGGCCTGGTAGGAAGGACTGTTCAGAGTGCGTTAGGCCTGGTAGGAAGGACTGTTCAGAGAGCGTTAGGCCTGGAACAGAAGGACTGTTCATAGAGCATTAGGTCTGGTAGGAAAGACTGTTCAGAGAGCGTTAGGCCTGGTTGGAAGAACTGTTCAGAGAGCGTTAGGCCTGGTAGGAAGGACTGCTCACAGCGCGTTAGGCCTGGTAGAAAGTAGGAAGGACTGTTCAGAGTGCGTTAGGCCTGGTAGGAAGGACTGTTCAGAGTCTGTTAGGCCTGGTACAGAAGGACTTTTCAGAGATCGTTGGGCCTGGTACAGAAGGAGTGTTCAGAGAGTGTTAAGCCTGGTACAGAAGGACTGTTCAGAGAGTCTTAGGCCTGGACCAGAAGGACTGTTCAGAGAATGTTTATCCTTGATTGTTTTTTGTTTTTGATGTGGATAATTTGCATTGAAGAAAATCCCAACACATTTTCCCATCTAAATTGCTGAACAAGAATAAAATTTGTCAATCCATGTATTCACCCCCCTCATATCAATCTACCCACCACCCACCATTTCCTGTAAGCAGTGGAAGCCTTCCTAGCTGCCCCCCCACAGGCCAAACACTGGGCCCAATTAATATCTGATTAATTTGAACATGCATCAAGAGAATGAGGAGACGCAGCTAAAAGACATGAAGTTTTCTGCAACCAGGCTCCATTAAAAGTGGTTTCACTTGAGGTCAGACGTCGGAGTGCGAGCTGATGTCGGGCTGCGGACCGAGCGACAGGCCTCAGGCCTTCTTCTGACCACAGTCTTCCTTCAGCTTCAGTGATTGACACAGCGTAAGTGACTGAGGTTAAAAGCTACATACCTATTCATCGCTGTCTGGTGTTTCACAGAATCACAGAGACATTTCCAGCTGACACTACATTGGTTCTGCATTCTACGTTTTAATAATGTACTAGTACTATACTTTCTAAACAGATTATTTCGATTTCTTTCTGTAACATAGTTATATTTTTTGTGCACATTTTTCTTCACAGGAACTCATTTTTTACATGAGCTGCCTATTTAAGTTCTTCCAAGCTCATGTTACTAATGACTGA
>NC_044053.1:21493225-21495725 GCF_902167405.1 Gadus morhua
GTAATACATCCATGTTTTGGAGCCGTTCGTTTTTGAGGTAGTTTCCCTGTTCGACTACTAAAAGATGGCATCACTCTTTTGGAAAAGTTTGTATCCAAAACTAAACTGTGTCGATACAACTGCATACCTTCATTTTATCAAAAGCAACCTATACTCACGTACCGCAGTGCAAGTAAACCATGGCTTGTAGGGTTGATTGCTATCTAGATGAATAACCAATACATAAACCATGTGATCATATAACAGCTAGCGATAATTATAGGTTTATAAAAGTAGTTTACAACTATAGCATCAGTAAGAGACTGCGTTGAGAAACATTAACAGGCTGTTACTTCCGCCATGTCCTACAACATGCACTTTAGCCATGGTGACCATGACAAAGATACCAGATTGTGATTGGTTTAACTGGTTTATTCGCTGGCTAGAGCCGTTAATAATTTATCTTGATGTAAATAAAATGAATGTTGCTTTTTTGAATACTGAAATCACTTTGTAAGTGTACAGACTCATTGAGCTCCATGATGTGTAATTATTTTAATAACGTAGGAAAAAATTGCAACAAATAATTGCTGTTATTCATTGAGATTATTTGTTGCAATATACACTGTTCAATGTAAAAGGAATTGAAGACAGCCTTGGCCAGCAGCCCGGGGTAAAGCATCCGTCGGTGGTAAAAGGGGGGGGGGGGGGGGGGGGGGGGGGCGAGTGTGAAGGGGAAGTGGGGTGTAGGAGGCAGTGAAGAGGGAGGGAGGGGGATGACGTGACAAGGAGATGAGAGAGCGAGAGCTTTGATGACACCCACAGGGTAAAGGACGGGTCTGGAAAAATACACGCATCATCCTCTCTCTCGAAACTGTCTCCATGTTGGCCAGAGAAATAACATCTCCCTTGAGCTTCCTTTCATTATATTGCACATTATTGCTTTATTATTTGATTATCGCCCTTGTAAGGATTTGAACGTGGTCCGGTATCGTGGGGGAAAGTGTGTTAGTGGAAGTCGCTGCGGGGACGTGCTCTCTTGAAAGTCTTCCCCCGGGGAAAAGGAGGGGTTGATCTACCCGAGGCACGCTAACTGCTCTCGTTGGATGATGGCTGGTTGCAGATGAACTTTTGTGCAATTGCTAAAAAAAATAAATGATCATGTATAAAATATCTTAAATAAGAACATAGTTTTAAAGTTGAGTTCTTAAATCTTACGATTTTTAATTGTGTAACAGCAGTCTAAACTGAGCCTGCACTGGGGATTAATTCAGAGGTCAGGGACAGCAGCCATGAAAACATCAAGGCACGTATCCGAGAACCCTGACCCCAAAGTCCAGTTTGTTACCCTCTGAGTCCCTCTGAAAAGGTGATCTCATATTCATGCTACGAACTGTTTCGAAACATGGCAGTGTACTGCTATTTAATTGGTGTCCTGCAAGAACACAAGGGGGTCGTTCCTGACATCGTCTCGGACATACTGATAACAGTAGGCTGGCAGGGGCAGGTAGGAGTCAAACATAATGCCAAAGTTGGCAAACCAACCTGGTTCACAGAGCCACCTCCTGCATCGGAGGGTGGAGATACACAGGTGAACTCGGGTACGAGGGAACATTAATACCGTGAAAATTAAATGTGGCGGGGAAGCGGAGAGGGAGTAGTACTCTGGCACAGTTTGAAACAGTACTAAGATATACTTGACAAATGATTGAAAATAAAGGGTTGATTGATTAGTTATGATCATTTTAATATTAATTCAAATAATATAATATGATATCAACTATCCCCGGCTCAGGAAAAATGTAACTGATAATATTTGACAGCGGTCACAGGTTTTATTTTACAGGTCTGATAGGTTAAGTTTGTCGTCTGTCAATCAAAGACGAATTTAAATCAGGGTTGCCAACTCTCACACTTCGGGCGTGTGACACACGCCCTCAGCCGCAGCCTTGTGCTCTCAGCCGCAGCCTCACTCTCTCAGCCTCTCTCTCTCTGCCTAAGCCTCCCTCTCTCTGCCTAAGCCTTCCAATCTCAGCCTCTCTGAATCACCCTAAGCCTCCCATTATTATGTTATTTATGAAAGCACATTCAACCACTATCATGAATTGTTTTGTTTGTCACTTTCTCAGGTGTTGTCTTTTTCATTCTGCCTGACGATGGTTTGTGGACATTTCATTGGTTTCAGATCGTCCAGCCATTCATTTCTGCTTGGCTGTTTTCATCAGCATTGGCTCCACAGTGATTGCCTCCTAAAAAACATTTAGTCGCTGGCTCTGTTTATAAGAAGATCTGGATATGTGTCTTTGTACACTATTTTGAATGTATGTGTCATGTATGTGTGTCAATACATTATTACTGACTATGCAACAGAGTCGTCATAACATCCTGGACTTGACACCATATCTTCCCTCTCTTACTCTTAATGCTGATCCAGCATCTAAACGTTGACTACAGTGTTTACCACTTTTCCTTAGTAAAGGTCATGTCCAGGGCTTTCTCCCAGGCCCAGAGCAGGAAGTCA
>NC_044053.1:21500725-21588225 GCF_902167405.1 Gadus morhua
GTGAACACGTCTATGACCACTACCAGCCCCATCCCCATTACCTCCACCCCCATTGCGACCGTGATCTGTTTAGTATTCCTCTGCACATTGCTCATGGGTGACGAGTCTGTGATTTACCCGCAGCGTTCTCCTTGTCATCTCCGCTGACCTAGTTCCACGCGGCCGTGATTAAACGCAGGCCGCGACCTTGTTTCGTCCAGGTAGCAACAGGCGTGCTTTTTTTTGTGCTGACATTGGCGGATGCGATGAATGCAACCTGTGTTTGTGTGTGCGTAGGAGTTATTTGTGTGAGTGAGTGTGTGTGTGTGTGTGTGTGTGCTTTCGCGTGTGTGTGTCCCTATGTTTTTGTGTGGTGTGATAATGAAAGACGCAGACAAAGAGTTTTAGAAAAAAGTCCCTGAGCGTAAGAGAGTCAGAGGAGCAGACGACCACGGTGTAGGAAACCTCTGATTCTGAGAGCGATTCTGTTGGAAGCGGGCAGGTGCCGTGTGCGGTGTTGCGGGGGCTCGGCTGGGGGTGGGGGGTTGGAGCTCGGTCGAGAGGGAGGGAGGAGAGGGAGGGAGCAAGCAGAAGTGAACGATTGGTAGAGACGTGGCAGATGGAGGGAAGGGGCGGGGGGCAGGAGGGTGATGATGTTTGTTCCCAGGCGAGTGGCTTGTATACACAAGACGAGTGCGGTTAGCTGATAGAGAGACAGGCACGGCGGAAAGAAACCTCATGCTTTCGAAACACCGACTCCCTCGCACATGGTCACGAGTGCACACACACACACACACACACACAGGCACACAAAGCACACAAAACTAAACACACACAGAACAACAGAACCCACACACTCCTCTTCAGATCTCGTTTCCACACACCTCACTGCGGTGTGTGGAATACCCTTTTGCTGTGTATACAGAGAATGTTTAAGAAGCCTATTTGTGGCACCAATGCATAGGTTACATAAACACTCTGATGAAATGTATTGAAATTCTATTAATTAGTAAGTAGCAATGCAATTGGAATAGAAAAAATGCAATGCCTGTATTACGCATCTGAACAGTATTTAATTTAAATGTTACAATATAATGTTGACGAGTTAGGACTCAAAAGGTATACATATTAATCATTTGGCATTGTATCTTTACTTGAAAAGAAAAGAAAAGGCCATATTTTGAGGAATATGTTTAGCATGAACATCCTCTGTTCTCACAGCACCTTCGAACAAAAATCTACTGCCTGTAAATATTACAGGTGGCCCCATCTGCTGGTGTGGGCCCACGCAAACAGTACAGCCATACTTTGTTAAAATGTAAATAACAAATCTAATTGTCAACAACAAAAAACAAAGATTTATCTCCGAGCCACCACGTCGTTTTTGAACATCAATTTTTTATTGAGGATAACTGTTAATTTGTTGTTGCAGAGTCAGCTCTTTGACCTGTGGCCAGAGGGCTTTGATAAGTTGGGCATTTCTAAACCAAACCGATGCGATGGTGAAGTTATCTGAATCATTTAGTCGGGTTTGAGGGCAGCTCCAGTACGCTGTCGAGTCCATTAGCAGCCTGCTTTAATATCCCCTATAAGGGGCGCCATGCATTCATTCCTCCCTCTCCCCCTCCCTCTCTCTTTCTCACCCACACTCTCCATCTCGCTCTTTATCCCCCTCTTGCTCTACATAACCACACATTCATTTATGATTAAAGCACTCCTGGGTAGCCATACGCACACACACGCAGCTCTCCCGCTCTCTCCTTCCTCCCTCTCTCTCTCTCTCTCTCTCTCTCTCTCTCTCTCTCTCTCTCTCTCTCTCTCTCTCTCTCTCTGTCTCTCTCTCTCTCTCTGTCCCTCTCTCTCTATTTCTCTCTCCTCTTTTCCTTTTCTTGTACGGTGATCGACAGAAATGTTGCTCTGCTCTCTGCGTTAAAGTAGCCTTCTCCTGTTTGAGGAGGATGTGTGTGTATGTTGAATGGCGGTCTGATCAAGTCCTCTAAGATGGATTTCAAATCCCTCTAAAGGATTAAAGAGACTGAGTGGCTGAAGTTGGACAGAAATAAATCTAGCTTTTACATCATCCTGAGGAATGTTGCCATAAACTAAAGGTTCCGTTTAGGCAAGAGGTAGTTTTCCCTCGGTCTACGTTGGCTCCGTTCTGACGTTTCTGTGGCCCTCGAGTGGTCCTTCTGAAAGGGAGGTGGAGAGAGGAGGAGGTGGAAGGGGAGGAGAAGGAGGGGGTCAAAAGAGAGTGATGAAGAGTACACGAGTCAGGGGGAGCATGAGTGATGGGAGCTGGCAGGGCGAGAGGAACGCAGGGCGGACGGGATCCAAGTCTGGCTCACTGAACTCACATCTGAGGAGAACACACACTGCTCGGACAAAACGACCAGGGAAAGGCTCTTTTAGAGCAAAAGCTTGGTCATGTATAGCAGCGCGGTCAAGCAACTTTTCTCTGAACTCTTTGACTTGAATTAAGGGGGGAGAGAGAGAGAGAGAGAGAGAGAGAGAGAGAGAGAGAGAGAGAGAGAGAGAGAGAGAGAGAGAGAGAGAGAGAGAGAGAGAGAGAGAGAGAGAGAGAGAGAGAGAGAGAGAGAAAGAGAGAGTGAGAGAGAGAGAGAGAGAGAGAAAGAGAGAAAGAGAGAGAGAGAGAGAGGGGGAGTGGGAGGGAGGGAAGGAGGGAGGGAGGGAGGGAGGGAGGGAGGGAGGGAGGGAGGGAGGGAGGGAGTCCCACAATGAGAAGTACTTGGGCTTTGTGCTTTGCAGTTGGGTCGTCTGTAGGTCTTTGGCATGGAGGGAGAGGGGTGTGTATGTATGTGTGTGTGTGTGCGTTTGTCTGTTCGTGTGTCTGTTCTCTGAGTGAGGCGGGTCGGGGTCCCAAAGCTTAGCTGTGCAAGAGAGGGAGGGAAGAGGTAAGACGGGAGACATTGCCTGCAGGCCTGGAGGAGTTGGCTAGTTCTGCACAGCCCTCGACAGCTCAGGGCTGCGTAGTAGATGCTAATCTCCTGGTTCACCGTACAGACACTGGCATGAATGGAGGGGTCTGCCCTGAATGTACTCCTCTGTTTAGACGTTGCTTGGGAGAAAAGCAGTGCCTCGACTCTTTTTCTTCACTCTTTCAACGTTTTTGAATGGAATGAAAAAGACGCTACCTGTAAGAAGTAGCGTCTGGATGTTTTGATCAAATTTAAATAAATTAACGCAAAACCTGTTCACAAATAGCACCATAGATCAAAGCCATCTTAATTAATGCTGTGTTATACACCCGTAGCAACATAGTTAGTGTGTGCAAGTAAGCGCCTGTGTGTGCGTGTGAACCCACAAATTGTGGGCATGATAATAACATTGTTGTTTAAGACAGAACTCTCTTAGATCATGATGAGAAAATCTTGATTTATTCATATGAAATCATCCTTAGTCTCTCGCCTGCCTCGGGAAACAGTTCCATCAGTAGAGCGCATGTGGCATCAATGCTCTGGAGACCATCAAACACAGAATCTACAGAAAGACATGTGAATGAAAAAAATGAACCACAACAATCCTAGAATTAAAATATGAATGATTGAAATGGTAAAATAATAACAAGGTTAACATGATGTGCTTTAGACGCTCTGCTAGAGTTTCCATCAGGTTCTGGCTGCGCTGCGCACACACACACACGCGCACACACACACACGCACACACACACACACGCACACACACACTTCCTCTAACGCTGCGTTAGAGGAAGTGTGTGTGTGCACATGTGTGTGAACTCCTTGGCCGTGTGCCTCCTCTCCTGGGGGATACGTGCTTGTCACTCCTGGTGCCGTCCCGGGTCGAGGTGTGTGAGGGCGTTCTGCCCCAACGTCCCGTTCCCTTCCCAGATGCTTGAGATGTTGCTACCTACATTCGAGAGTTCTGTCTGGGTTTTGGACGTTCACTCTATCATACCCCATCACCTGTCAGTCAACCAAGGGATAGTGTCCTTATTCAGGAACTTTTATTTCACATGCATTGTGGTGATAGGTTGGCTCAATAACAACGTGTGTTTATCTTTTTATCTATGTACGTCGGAAGGCCATGCAGATATACTAACTGCTTTACTTTACTCTCTGCAGGGTCCCAGCCCTCCCAGTGAAGAATCTGACAGGTTCTGGACCAGTCCACCCAGCGCTGGCAGGTGAGACCCCCCCCCCCCCAGAATCAGTACGACGACTTCATAAACTTTATGACATTCTGCACCTCTCCTTGGCTAGCCTGGGGGTTTGTGACCCCATATGGGATCAGTGTTTATCTGCTTGGGGGGTTCATGGCGAGATTGCTGATTCATAAGCTATAGTTAATTGATGGTGCCTTTTTCTTTCTTAAATTATAATTTTGAGGTTCTAGAGGGTCCCCACATAAACATTCAGAATAGAAAAGATCTGTTGCAACATATTCAAACAACAAGCCCGGTACTACCTAGTATTTTTAATATACATTTTCTTTCCATTCTGTTGTCTATATGTGTGTTTGTCTGTGCGTGTGTCCTTGTTTGAATCTGTTAATGTGTGTGTAATGCATGGTGTGTGTGTGTGTGTGTGTGTGTGTGTGTGTGTGTGTGTGTGTGTGTGTGTGTGTGTGTCTGTGTGTGTGTGTGCGCTTCATGCTGTGTATGTGTGTGTGTGTGTGTGTGTGTGTGTGTGTGTGTGTGTGTGTGTGTGTGTGTGTGTGTGTGCTTCATGCTGTGTATGTGTGTGTGTGTGTGTGTGTGTGTGTGTGTGTGTGTGTGTGCTTCATGCTGTGTGTGTGTGTTCTCCAGGTATGACCGGCATCCTGCTGTGCGCAGCGGGCCTGCCGGTGTGTCTGACCCGGGCCCCCAAGCCCGTCCTGCACCCCCCCCCCATCAACAAGGGGGACATGAGGCCGGTCCCGGGGGTGAACGGGACCCGCCGCAAGACCAAGAAGAAGCACCTCCGCAGGGGTATGACCAGCCCGGGACGGTGGGGGGGGGTCTGTGTGTGTGTGTGTGTGTGTGTGTGTGTGTGTGTGTGTGTGGGTGCCTGCTTGCGTGCGTGTGTGTGTTTGTGTGTGTGTGTGTGTGTGTGTGTGTGTGTGTGTGTGTTTGTGTGCGTGTGTGTCTGTGTGTGTGTGTGTGTGTGTGTGCGTGTGTGTGTGTGTGTGTTTATGATTTACATAATATATGCAATATTCTTTGATGGCCTGCTGTTACATCCTTCTGTGTCATCAGGCAAAAACCCAGAGGATGTGGTCCGGAGATACACAGAGAAGATTAAAGTAGTGCCTGATGAGGTAGGGAACACACACACACACACACACATGCACACACACAAACACTGGGCGGGCCCTTAATTGTCTTAAAATTAATAATTTAACATTCTTAAATTCAGTTTTGCAAAATCGTGAACTTTCAAGACACATTATATGAAGAATGCTTCATTCCGGAATTCAACAAAAATGATATAGAAATAGAAAGAAACTAGCTCTAAGGTTTTTTATGCATTGTTTCTTCATGGTCACTTCATGATTCGGTTCTGTATGGCTTCTCTATTTGTTAAGTTCTGCAACGCAAACATCTTAGTGTCTATTGACTTTGATCATTCGTGGCTATGTATTGGGCATTAATTATCATTATGGCCATGCTGAGCTTTATGCAGATTGCAGATCGTATCACGCTCAGGTAGCTGTTTCCCTCATCAACAAACACCCTGTTTGTTGATGAGCGCTATACTGCTGACACTACCCCTCATTATAGTTATGACTCATTCTCCCCATATCTTTAGTCTTCAGATAATAACGGCACATTGTACACTTCAGATGAATCTGCAATTATTTGTAATTCTTTGTTGGTACAAATAATCGGAGCATTAAACGAGACATTTGAATTTAAAGACAAACTATGTAGGGAACAAAAATGTACTTCCTCATTTTTCCTCACCCCTAAACTTGAACCTACCATTGTTCTCTTGTAGGGGTATTTGTGTTTTCTGTTCTTAATCATTTTTGCATTTTCATCATCCATCATTTTCTTAATAGTATTTGCAAGAAAAAAAAAATACTAATACGTCTGCCTTAATCTAAACTATTGATCATCAAATAATACTTCATGATCAATAATACAGAGGTATTAGCAATAGTAGGAACCATTTTTTTTCAACATTTCAAGTCAAACCATCCCTTTTAAGGACTACAACAAAAAATGGGTACCTTACCATTGCCTGTCTCGCCCAGGTTCAGACAAGTCGTCTCAGCCTTAACTCCTCGTTGAGCGTCCAGAAGGGAGTTGGTTGGGTAATCAGATCTATTTAGGGAGCTGTGATTATCAGGCTACCTTCGATGCGCCACTGACAAGCACATCTCTACAGACTACCCAGCCAGAGCAGTGATCATGCAAAATCAGTGCTGGATATAGGGCAAAGTTAGCAGTGTATTGGTAGACAAACTGCAATTTAGTTGTGTTTGACTGGCCCAGGTTTTGTATAAGCGGCTTTTTTGAACTCATTGGACATCTTTTGAAAGTAATTCCAAGTGTATTCCCCAGCTAGGCCACCGTAACTCTGCAAGTCAATGGAAGCATATGCTAACCTAGTGAAACCTTTTGATTGCAATAAAGATATCTTAAAATGTTGGCGCACACACACACACACACACACACACACACACACACACACACACACACACACACACACACACACACACACACACTAGCTGTACAGCTGTGTGTGCGGTAGTTGTTTCTAAAGAGATCGTTGGGTAATCGAGTGTCTGTTCCCAGGACTGTACCATCTGCATGGAGAGGCTGGTGATGTCATCGGGCTACGAGGGGGTCCTGAATCAGAAGGGCATCAAGCCCGAGCTGGTGGGCAAGCTTGGCAAGTGCGGCCACATGTACCATCTGCTGTGCCTGGTGGCCATGTACAACAACGGCAACAAGGTGTGCAAGGCTCCTTTTGTCACCAGCAGATACCGCACGTTCTCCACCGTCGACTCACACTAGAACCAAATGCACAATTCTCATTCTAACACTAAGTAAAAAAGTCAGTTTGCCTTTTCAGAAGGGCCATCCACATCTTTCTTCGTCAAAGTTAGATCGAGTGGTTGATTGATTGATTGACTCCCAAACGATCAACCCTGCTACTCCAAGAACCAGAAACTATACTATTCTAGCAAACAGAAATGTCTGTGATTTCAGTGTTTTCTTTCATCATATATAATTATAATTATATATATATATATTATCTTATGTTACATCTATGCATAAGTTGTTTCTATCATATGTTTATACATATCAATTATTTATATCATATATTTATATATTAATTATATGTATCATTGATATATTATGTGTATTACATATATAATATATATATAATATAATATAAATCAGACTTCCTCATCTCCCCGTACCTAGGACGGCAGTCTCCAGTGCCCCACTTGTAAGGCCATCTACGGGGAGAAGACTGGAACCCAGCCCCCAGGGAAGATGGAGTACCACCTCATCCCCCACTGCCTGCCCGGCTATCTGGACACCAAGACCATCCGCATCGTCTACGACATCCCCGCTGGCATCCAGGTCTGCGTCTCCCTGTCCCCCCACAAACACGACTAATAATGATGCCTTGACCCTTGACCTGACAGATCTAAACTTCCTTGATAAACCAGCGGTAACATCATTATTAGTCCTGTTCATTAAAGGTTGCATCAGCGAAGTCGGGTTACGTCACAGTTGGGGGACGATCCCAAACAAACAGAGCCAGCTCGCCCCTCAACTTCCATGTTTCGTGCATCCAGTAAAAACTATCATAAACGCAGCGCAAAACCCCACAACACCCACCCCTTGCCGGTGATTGGTTGGAATACTATTTTGGTTTTGAGTTGTCGGTAGTACTATTTGTTTTTGTGTATGATCTCAGAACATAGGCTGCCTACAGAGACACGTTTTTTTGAAAGCCTGCTTATCGGACGGCAGCTAGCGGATCATTAGGAAAGATCAGATGAATGTGATCATTTATGTTTCGGCCTATAATCGCTGATACAACCTTTAAGCAGTAATTGTAAATAGTAACGATATTAATGTGTTATACCAAAGTGTACAACAGAGGTAGCACGGTTTTTGGCATCACTTTGAATGGATCTGATGAAAGGAATCCTAGCAGTAAAACCGGACCCAAAGACCACAGCTTCTGCTGAGGACCACAAATGTCATCATGACGGCCGAGCGGAGCAGTAATAGACTCATAAAGTGACCTTTAATACCAGCAGAGCAGTCCCTCAGGGGGCTGGGGAGCACTCTGATCATCTGAGCACACAAGACCTGCTCGCTCTCTCTCCTCCTACTCTCTGTCTGATCTTTCTGCTACTCTCCTTTTTCTCTCTCTCTCTCTCTCTAGCTCTCTGGTTCTCTCTCTCTGGTTCTCTGGTTCTGTCTCTCTCTCTCTCTCTCTCTCTCTCTCTCTCTCTCTCTCTCTCTCTCTCTCTCTCTCTCTCTCTCTCTCTCTCTCTCTCTCTCTCTCTCTCTCTCTAGATCTCTGGGTCTCTCTCTCTCTCTGTCTGGTTCTCTCTCTCTCTGGTTCTCTCTCTAGCTCTTTCTCTCTCTCTCTCTCTCTCTCTCTCTCTCTCTCTCTCTCTCTCTCTCTCTCTCTCTCTCTCTCTCTCTCTCTCTCTCTCTCTCTCTCTCTCTCTCTCTCTCTCTCTCTCTCTCTCTCTCTCTCTCTCTCTCTCTCTCTCTAGCTCTCTGATTCTCTCTCTAGCTCTCTGGTTCTCTCTGGTTCTTTCTCTCTCTCTGGCTCTCTCTCTCTCTGGCTCTCTGGCTCTCTCTCTCTCTCTCTCTCTCTCTCTCTCTCTCTCTCTCTCTCTCTCTCTCTGTTGTTCTCCTTCGCTCTGGTATTCACTCTATCTCTTTCTGGTTCTCTCTGGTTCTCTTTAGCTCTCTGGTTCTCTCCCTCACTGTAGCTCTGTATATCTTTTCGCTTAAAGCAATTTGATGGGAAGCTTGCTACTATCAGAGATCAATACTTAAAGGTGGTACATTTCAAAGGTAAATTAAAAATGTCCTGTGCAAATTGAATAATAAAATAAGAATGTCTTGCCATTAGTGACCACCAGGGGGGGACAATACAAGCTATATGGCCACTACGTCCCACGGGCTCTAGAGTTCTCCCCGGTTAAGCTGCAGCGGTAAAGAGAACATCAAGGGTCATGGCTGTCTGTTTGTTTCCTCCAGACCCCTGAGCATCCCAACCCAGGGAAGAAGTTCAGCGCTAGGGGCTTCCCTCGCCACTGCTACCTCCCCGACAACGACAAAGGACGGAAGGTAAGAGGAACACTTCCATTCCGGGTTGCGGCTTCAGTGGCGGGGTTTTCATCTCGGAGTCAATGCTGTTCTCAACCGCTGATTTTGTAGTTCCGTAATTTAGGTTTGAATTGTATTTTTATCTCTAAAAAAATCATAGCCAGGCATGAGCGTCAGCGCACCCATATTAACTGACCTGTCGAGTCGTAGATGTCGAATCCCGACGAGTTGGTGGATGATGTGAAACCCGCTCACCCCTCCCTCCCAGGTGCTGAAGCTCCTGATCATGGCCTGGGACCGCCGCCTCATCTTCACCATCGGGACGTCCAGCACCACGGGCGAGGGGGACACGGTGGTGTGGAACGAGATCCACCACAAGACCGAGTTCGGCACCAACCTGACGGGCCATGGCTACCCGGACCCCAAGTACCTGGACAACGTGCTGACGGAGCTGTCGGCGCAGGGCGTGGGCCGCGACGACACCGCCAAGGACTGAGGAGGACCCAGGACCTACCCCCACGCCGGACCCCCCCCCACCCCCGAGACGGAGCCCAGCAGCCAATCCCCTCGCTCCATCGACCCAGGCCTTTATTTCAGTCACTCAAAGCAGGACCGGGCTGGACGCTTTTTTGCTGGGTTTTCTCTCTTTTGTCTCTCTGTCTCTCTCTCTCCCTCTCTGTCTCGGTCTCCTTCTCACTCTCTCTCTCTCTCCCCTGCCGCCCACCCCCCTAGAGAGAAGGCCAATGGGAGTCAGAGGCCACGGCAAGACCGCAGCAAACACCCTGACCTCAGTGGGAAGACCGCAGAGAACAGATGGTCCACATGGTCCACGGATCGCTGGTTATTCACTTTATTCAGCTAATCCTGGTCTGCAGGTTTTCTTCGTTACCTCCCTTAATGGTTGTCTCTGAGGCCACTTGTTGGAGACTGAGGGTCTGTCAATTATATTGGAATGGGATTAAGGAAGGCACATACGTGGAGAGGAGTAGCCTCCCGCTGGTTTTCCTGGCAGGTAACTGATTTGGTCTGGGAGAGTCCATGTTGAAGTCCATGCGGAAATCAGCCTTTTCTGTACTGAATGGAAGAGGGCTGAGGTCTCAGGTGTTGGTTAGATATCAGCAAAGGCGTTGTTCCAAACTGCATGACCACAAAAAGGCCGCCCGGCGAATGTTGACCGGAGAGGAGGGGGTCTTTGATCCAGCCAAACACATAATGTTCTTAATAATATATGTTAATAATATATATATTAAACACATAATTTTTTAATAATATATGTTAATATATATATATTATTATACTCTTGGAAAATGTGCTGACAGTCTCGGGTGTTGCCAGGTTTTGTGTAAAAAAAAAAGGTGGCTGGAGAGAACTACAAAATGCAGAGTCGGCTGAAATAGTTGATGACTTTCCTATTTTCTCTAAACGTAGAACTTAAGTAATAATCTATCTCCTTTAGGACGGGTTAAGTCATGATTGAGCATTTTGTTTATGCAGAAGTTCTCGCCACTTAGGTTGTTGTCAGTTTTCTTGGCTGGAGTCGATAGCCAATGACTGTGGGTGTAGTTTGTTCACCTCTGAAACATTTGATCTTAGATCGCAGGAAGGATCCGATTATGCATGTAGAGCGTCCAACAAGCTGAAGGAACCTAAAAGCGAACACGGTACTGAATGGTAAAAAACATATATGTTTGGCAATTCAACTTGTACTAGACGGACTCTGAAAGGACGGTTGGAGCATCATACAAACTGTTTGAACGCTTGTAAATTAAAAAAGAAAAGAAAATGTATGCTAGTGCGAAAGGCCTCTGCGATGAAGAAAGCGTTCTGCTTCCCGGCATGGTTAAAGCTGTTAGTTTCTGGTTGTACCTTTGATAAGGCTCATATTCAAATTGCCGGGCCTAAGCCTTTGAACAGAGACTCTTTACAGGTCTCAGACCAGCTCCCCTCCCAGGTCTTCAACTCTCTCTGCGTTGTGGCTGTTCTGAGCAGGCTGTTCTGAGCAGGCTGTTCTGAGCAGGCTTTCTCTGCAGCAGACCACCAGTCCCATTGGGATCCGACAGAGGGCTTGTTAGCAGTCAGGTGACCCGTGCGGACGGCGGGCCCCCAGCCCGGCCCCCCTCGGAGGCCCCTCAGCTTGTCCCTTAGTGGGGCCCACGGCGAGGTTGTTTATACTGTGTTGTTAGCGAAGGTTAAAGTTGTTGCAAAAATGATAATTTCCCTCCCCCCCCCAGCCCCGTAATTCCTGGCATACAGGACTTGTTAAAAATCAAGTTTTAAATTATTTTTCCTTGGATAAATGCATAATTCTCCCGAATAATTATATTCGATCTATTTAAACAAGCTGAGGAGTTGTTATTGAGGAGGAAGTTGAGGGTTGTTGTGGTAAATCTGCTCAATACATCTACTAAATATTTGGAGTGAATCACAGTCTTCCATAGCGGTTCTGGGCAGCGGTGTTCATTTAGGAATGTGTATTAAATTGTATTGAAGCTTTTTAACTCTTTTATGTAGACGAGAGAGGACCCTGTCGTATGAAAACCTTGTATCTTAAACAAGACATTGCATTGAAAGATAAAGACAGATCCTTAAAATTAAATACAAAAAGGGTAGAATGTTCCGTGAAATTAGTTTCTGCAAATATCTTTATTATCTAAATTAATGTAAATTTCATTAAATAACTACTTGTAGTTGGAGAAAATGATTTGGGCTCCAAAACTTCAGTTTAACCAGATTTTATATCAGTCTATCAGGACGAATGCATACTAACGCTGGCTGAGATTGATATGCCAGTATGTCAGGGACTGTATGGGTATGATGGAGCCAGTACCAGTGAGGCTTTAATTGATGTCAGTTAGTCTTATATAGAGTCAGTGCATCCACACCTGGTGGAAAATATTTAACCTATGTTTTCATTATCCTTGCTGGAGGTCTTCACGAGGGCATGAGGACTTCTCCCCTCCCTCCCAGATGATTGATCTTCTATTTTCGTTCTTCTCTAGAACCAGGAGTTAGTCTATCAAACCCACTAGTCAGAGTACATTTTCGCGTTAACTTTGATTACAGGAAGGCGTGAGAGAAAACCTCCAGGTTCATCAGGGAAACATATTTTTCTAAAGGAACACTGTGTACGTTTTTGCCTTACAATATATACATATATATATAATTGATTGCCATATGCTTAGGTAAGAGGATAATTTAATGATGATAAACAAATGGGTGGTTTACCTGCCAACGTTTCTGAGCGGATGGTAATTATAAGCCAGCTAAAAATTATACAAAAATGTACACAGTTCTGCTTTAGGTCAAATACAATAAAATGAATTGTACAAATGCAAAGTTATCGTTAATTTTTCATGGTTTACCCGCGCAGTGAGGAGAGAACAGGTTTAAGTGCGTATAGGTCATTTTGGAGGTCTTTGGAATTGTGTTCAGAAATAATGATGGACAAAAACAATTATTTGTCAGAATGATTTTTATGCAAATCCCTGTATGTAAGAGCTAATCCTTCTTAATGTGTAGCAGAGCGCCCCTCCTTTTGGTTTGAATGACGAACAGGAAGTGATTCCTTTTATGGGGTGTTGATTCTCAACTAGAAGGCATGTTCCCACGCTGTTCAGAGTTCAGTATTGGAAAAAACGACATGTTTTTTATATATATATATATATTTGTCAATTGATGGGCTTTAACCAAACTGTCAAATAACATTCATTAATCCTTATCAAGATACATTCCATAGTACTTCTCACCCCATATTTTGATTAAGAAGTGAAACATAGAACAATCCTGACTTATACGATGTCATTTCTACGTAAGGAATTTAATGTAGTAATCCCCACTGCATACTGTAGCGTACTTATATCTACAATAATATCCTTACATTGTGTCTACAGGTGTGTGTCTGTGTGTTGTTACTCTGTGTGGGCCTTTGAATGTATGACAAGTTTCGTAGGTTAATATTTTTTAAAGACACAGTAATGTTCTCCCTAGAGGTGCATGTCAACCAACATATGTATGTCTATTGAAAATGCATAGCTTTTGTAAATGGAAAGTCAATTACTCTTTAGTTCTATAATTCAGGGTTGCTTTACACTAAATATTTGAAAGAAAAAGATGTCTCTTTTATCCAGGACTTTTGTTTTGTAGAGATGAAGATGGGTTGGCTTATGCTCCTTCTCTCTTTTCTGCAACATGGAAAACGTTTGGCCTTTTCCGTGTAAGAGGGGTGGTTGGCGTGTTTTGAAGCCACAATTGAGTTTGTGAATTAACTCTCATTTAACTTTGAACAGCAGTTGCTAACTGATCATTAACCAACGATTCACACAGAGAAATGTCGACACCATTTGAGTGGTCAAACCAAACAGCGAGACATGGAGAGAGACGTTGGTCATACTATAAAGGGCTTCTTAACCTACCAGTCTTTATTGAGTCGTGCTGATGACCGTGTTGCATGTTTGTGTGTTTCTTGTGGGATAATAAATGGGCCCTCATCAGGGGGGCCGGCTGTTTGACCATATGACTCGTAGTGTTCTTTCCATGTCCGTCTTTGTGCTCCACCATTTGCTTTTTGCCAGCGTAGCACATTACCTCTCATTACGTGGATGTGAGTGATTCTCGCCCTAGCATTTGAGTGCAGCAGCAGCAGCAGCCGTTCCCGTGCCATGCAGTAAAGATGCTTTATGGGGGCTTCTTGGCAGGCTGTTAAATGACTGCTGTTACTACTGTAACTGTCCTCCGGCCTGGCGCCGCCCACTCAACGCCCCGCTGGCTGGAGGGCTATCTCACCTGTCATTGGCTGCTGTGTAGCAATCCATCACCTGCTGTTCCTGACAGCAACACCCGCCGCCCGGCCCCCACCTGTCTCATTGTTCACCTCTCTGTTTTAATCGGAGGCTTTCACACCAGGTGTGTCTCATTACTGATTTAACGAGGCAGGGAGGTAGCGTGGAAACACCTCCAGCCCTCTACAATTCAACCACGCTGTGTTGATTAAAGATGTGGGCCGGTGCATGTCGCTTTAGGTAGAAGTTTGGTATGTGTAGCATGCCCAGGATCAAACAACAAGTTAATCATCTTTTGTACACAATGTTGTACATCAATCTTCATACCATAAAATATATATATATTGCAGAATTAGGATAATTCACAGTAGGAAAATTAAATATTTGTACTTTATTTTTTGCAGTGTGGGGTTTTGGTTGTTAAAGGCTCAAACTTAAACCACACTCGCATAAAACAAATGAACATTTAAGACGATACAGTCAGTAGTTGAACAAACCATAATACATACAAGAAAAATAAAGCCATGCAAAAATTGTATCGCAAACTCTCAATCAGAGTTCACAGGCAATAATTAGTCTCCAGCTTATTTATATAAAAAAGAAAAGTGTTACATAATATGAAAAATGGCAACACGATTAACCTCTGGTTCCACTTCATACTGCAGTAAATGAACACATTCAATAACAGTATCTCTTGAATTTCCTGTTTGGCTTTTCTGTTGTAAAAAATACATTTCTGGCAGTTTAAAAGTGTCTCCTCCACATTTAAATAAGCCTTTGTCCATCTCCCAATGCCTGATGTGCATTATTCCTATCTTGAATATAAATAAGTATTTAGTATCATACTTTGCAACGAATAACCATCAATGTCGTAAATAAAGCCAAAGTTAATTAGTACCGGTACATGTTTGATATGTCAACATAATTGAAATCAAGCTTTAAGTTGGATAATTGAAAATTACGTGTGATATATTTGGAAGAAGAAACCTCTTTGGCACCTCTAATTTTGCCTCATACTTTTTGGGACAATTACAAATGGCACCAAGGAATGACCCCTATCGCTAGTTAGTGAATGTTTCTCTTCCCACACTGAATATGTACTAGTAGGTAAATGTTACCCATATAACTTTAGAATAATTTCAAATATAGATACCTTAAAATACCTTGAAATGCAAGAAAATTATATAAAAATAATAAATAACAAAATATAAAGTTAAACTTCACTGATACAATAGCTTGAATATCACAAATCTTAATTTAGTTGCCCTTGGCAAAAGCTAAGTCATCACTATATTAGTTGAAGAAATCTTCTGCAGAATAATAACAAACCATTGCATGTACTTCATAAACATGCTCGCTTTAGGGGAACACGACCGACCGTGGAATGGCTGTGTGATGTAGTAACCGTGGGTCACAGCAAATACCAAAGATAAACCCAAACAGAACAGAAGCCATCTCAGGAAAGCCATACATTCAGGTACTGGATGAAACACTCCAATGAGCCGATTGCATAAAACAAATGTTGAGACCGATCTCATTTCAGCTTCCCAACAGACAAAACCGTTCACATTTCAACAACCAGGACGTGCAATACATTCCTTCCCTTCTACTGATCCCAGATCAATACAATCGTTTGTATTTGTTTCATCAACATGGGGGAGCGTTTGGGGGGGGGGGGGGGGGGAGTCAGTCACACTGACGTCAGAGTTCAGATGAGGGCGACACACGACAGGAAGCAGGAAATAACATCTCACACTTCCTCTGGCTCCTCCTGTTTCCCTGGCAACCACAAGCAACAAAATATCAAACACCTCTCCGAGGCGTCTCCTAACACCATGTGCACCGGGCCTGAGGGTCACGCCGGACGCCTCCTCCTCCTCCTCCTCACTGCCCCTCACGCCGGACGCCTCCTCCTCTTCACTGCTCCTCACGCTGGACGCCTCCTCCTCCTCCTCCCTGCTCCTCACGCTTGGCGCCTCCTCCTCCTCCTCCCTGCTCCTCACTCCGGATGCCTCCACCTCCTCACTGCTCCTCACGCCCTAGAGCCCTAGAGGGCCGGGTGCTCTAGGGTGAGAGGATCAGGCCAGACTCCTCCTCCTCCTCCTCCTCCTCCTGCTCTCGGGTGAGAGGATCAGGCCGGACTCCTCCTCCTCCTCCTCCTCCTGCTCTAGGGTGAGAGGATCAGGCCGGACTCCTCCTCCTCCTCCTCCTCCTCCTCCTCCTCCTCCTCCTCCTCCTCCTCCTCCTCCTGCTCCTCCTCCTGCTCTAGGGTGAGAGGATCAGGCCGGACTCCTCCTCCTCCTCCTCCTCCTCCTCCTGCTCTAGGGTGAGAGGATCAGGCCGGACTCCTCCTCCTCCTCCTCCTCCTCCTGCTCTAGGGTGAGAGGATCAGGCCGGACTCCTCCTCCTCCTCCTCCTGCTCTAGGGTGAGAGGATCAGGCCGGACTCCTCCTCCTCCTCCTCCTCCTCCTCCTGCTCTAGGGTGAGAGGATCAGGCCGGACTCCTCCTCCTCCTCCTCCTCCTCCTCCTCCTCCTGCTCCTCCTCCTGCTCTAGGGTGAGAGGATCAGGCCGGACTCCTCCTCCTCCTCCTCCTCCTGCTCTAGGGTGAGAGGATCAGGCCGGACTCCTCCTCATTCTCCCTGCGCTGGAAGGTGGCGTGGGCCAGCTCCAGGTCCACCACAACGCCCAGCACCCGCTCCGCCAGCACACGGCCGCACTTCTGAGGACCAACACTGCAGCCTGCACCACCTGGGACCAGCGACAGAGAGACAGAGGGGGGATGTTACTGTGAGGAGAGAGAGAGAGGGGGGGGGGGGGGGGTGTTACTGTGAGGAGAGAGAGAGAGGGGGGGGGGGGTGTTACTGTGAGGAGAGAGAGAGGGGGGGGGGTGTTACTGTGAGGAGAGAGAGAGAGGGGGGGGGGTGTTACTGTGAGGAGAGAGAGAGAGAGAGAGAGAGGGGGGGGTGTTACTGTGAGGAGAGAGAGAGACAGAGAGAGAGAGAGAGAGAGAGAGAGAGAGAGAGAGAGAGAGAGAGAGAGAGAGAGAGAGAGAGAGAGAGAGAGAGAGAGAGAGAGAGAGAGAGATAGCAAGAGAGAGATAGAGAGAGAGAGAGAAAGAGAAAGAGAGAGAGAGAGAGAGAGAGAGAGAGAGAGAGAGAGAGAGAGAGAGAGAGAGAGAGAGAGAGATAGCAAGAGAGAGATAGAGAGAGAGAGAAAGAGAAAGAGAGAGAGAGAGAGAGAGAGAGAGAGAGAGAGAGAGAGAGAGAGAGAGAGAGAGAGAGAGAGAGAGAGAGATAGCAAGAGAGAGATAGAGAGAGAGAGAGAAAGAGAAAGAGAGAGAGAGAGAGAGAGAGAGAGAGAGAGAGAGAGAGAGAGAGAGAGAGAGAGAGAGAGAGAGAGAGAGAGAGAGAGAGAGATAGCAAGAGAGAGATAGAGAGAGAGAGAAAGAGAAAGAGAGAGAGAGAGAGAGAGAGAGAGAGAGAGAGAGAGAGAGAGAGAGAGAGAGAGAGAGAGAGAGAGAGAGAGAGATAGCAAGAGAGAGATAGAGAGAGACAGAGAGGGTGGACGCTAATGTGAAGAGAGATTGAGAGAGTGAGATTGAGAGAGAGAGAGAGAGAGAGAGAGAGAGAGGGATAGCTTTTGGCTGTAAGCTAGCTAGCCAGCTAGGGAACTCAGCTACTAAGAGACCTGAGTGGTGTGAATGGCAGAGCAGTTAGGGTGGTGATATCTCAGGAGCTGTAAAAGTTTCAAACCAACTCTGTGTAGGGCGGCCACTCCAGAAATACTGTAATACACAAATACAAAAAAACCCTGCTAAAGCTTCATCCACTCAAACTAATGTTCTCGGTTCTTGGTAGAATATCTCCATTATGAGAAAGGAAACAAAGCATTGCAGTTCCTGTTCCCCGGCCCAGGCTCCGACCCCTGCCCACCCCCCAGAAGCAGTGCTGTAACACAGTAGGCCGGCTGGAGCAGAGATGGGCCCCCACCCGGCTCTAACCTTGATCCTCAGCAGAGCGGGCTCTCTTCTCCTCCTCTGTATCGCCGGCTGCCGGGTCCAAATACTTTTTCCTGCAGAAAACGTAGGATAACCCAAAGTGACCTCCTGAGCGGGGAACTCATCGAAACAACCTGAAAACCTTCAAGGGCATTAATGTGGTTCACAGGTCCGAGGATCGACATGCAACAGGACCTTGTGGCAGTGAGCACAACAATGGCGTCTCTCAAGAGTCGGCCCCACTTAATACCCGAGTTTGTCCCTGCCTTGGTGGAGCTGCTTGTAGATGGTCTGGGTCTCCACGTCGGGGTCCAGGGGGTCGCTCCAGTCCCCCAGGGTCACAGCCGAGTGGCTTCTGCTGCATCCTAGAGCTGGGCACACACACACACAACATACACACACACGCACACAGCAGTTGAACACTGCTGCCCGCTCATAACATGACGCTTTATGTTGAGTTTGTTTGTTGACAAGTTTGTACCAGTATCCCACCAGTATCAAACCAGGGGAAAACCAGTACCAATATCAAACCAGAGCTAGTCTCCGAACAGGGGCAGAGACTAGCTCGAACAGGGTGATACTGGGTCCAGGGTGATACAGAGTGATACTAGTTTGATACTGGTGAGATACTGGTTTGGTTTGAGGTTACACCTCTGATGTCATATATTTCTCCCCGCTTTGCGCGATAAAAGTATCTAAACAGGTAAATAGTCAGACGGTAAACAGATGAACACACAAGCAGCCACAGCTGATCAAGCCAAGGTAAGAATAGCTGTACGAGCAGAAGCTCTATCTGATGCAGCCCTCAGCGGGGGGGGGCATCCGGGACTCTCACCCCCGCGCTCCGCCTGCAGGCAGCAGCTCCACTTGCCACTGCGATGCGCCCCAGGGTGGAAAGAGGGCAGCATGCGCTCGTTGTAGATGCTGGCTTTCCGGATCGCCGACAGCCACTGGTTCAGATCGTTCACATTCTACACGCACACACGCACACACACACACACACACACACACACACACACACACACACACACACACACACACACACACACACACACACACACACACACACACACACACACACACACACACACACACACACACACGTGTATGTATAAGCTGGTGCATGTGCGCCACACACACACACACACAAAAAACCATACACAAGACACACAGTGTGATGGGAGACCACCGTACTACGCAGGTCTGTGTGTGTTTGGATCAGGACCTTCTCCCTTCTCTCAGTATCTTCTTTAAAGTCGTTTCCTCTCTTATGAGGCGCAAGGGAAAGATACATCCAGTCTCCAACATCCCTATATAAATCCAGAGCCAAACACATACTGGGGTGCTGGGGCCCATGTTTGGGTGTCACGGGTATGAGTTAACAGGTTCCTGCTATGTTTATGATAAAATCATGGTAGAAATAAGTTGCCTGTGAGCCTTAAGGCAAAAAGAATATGCTGTGCTGGTCCTTTAAAGCCGGAAGAATATGCTGTGGTGTTCCTGTTATGGCAGGAAGATTATGCTGTGGCATTCCTGTTATGGAAGGAAACATATGCTGTGGCGTTCCAGTTATGGCAGGAACAATATGTGGTGTCGTTCCTTTAAGGCAGCAAGAATATGCTATGGCGTTCCTGTGAGCACATGCTCCATAAAATTGAATCTTGCTTATACTCTCCCCTTTTCTTTTAGGTTAAGGTATGGATTCAGAACAGTCATGGTCAGGGCTGCCATAAACACAAACCTAGATTGTTGAAAATGACCCTTTCCAATTAAATACCAAATCTGTTTTCAATCTTAAAGTGAGATAAGAGCCTCACACTTTTCATGAATTAAAGTACAGAGCAAGTCAATGACCAAAAAGTAACCTCTCATTGTATTCTATCCTCTTAGTCTTACCTTACCGTATCTTATCTTACCTGGGTATCTACACTGGATGCACACGGTGCGACAGGTATCGGCACTGGCTGTAGACAATGTGACAGTTACCTTGCACTGGATGTACATAGTGTGCAGCTGTGCGTCGTTGTCCTGGGTGATGACCTGCATCACGTGCTGCTGCTGAAAGGCGTTCTCATCCACCCTCTCCACTGCACACACACGCTGAATAGGGATGGAGGAGCGCACCTGCAACGGTTCAGACACAAACAGCTCCGCCAATTATTGCCGGCGGCCTCGGTTGCTGCTGCCGCTGTTTCACGCCAGAGTGGATCTAAAAGGGTCGCGGTTGGACCAGGAACGAAAGTCAACCTGCTGCATCCTTTCTACCATTACAGTAAAGTGATGCAGAATGATCAACAGTTTGGCAGAGAGCCGGTTGGAGAAGCGGCTGTAGCGTGGATACAGGGATACTTTCAAGTGTAAATCAGCCACCTCAAATGGGGAGCTTGCATCACTGGATGAGGGGGTGGATGGCGGCGGAGGAGGAGGGTTGGAATATTGTCTCCAATCTGGTTTACAATGTTAGCATGAATATCTCTAGCCCCCAATTAACCCAGGCCTTTATTCCAGTCACACAAAGCGGGACGAGGCTGAAAGCCTTTTTGCTGGGTTCTCCCTCTTTTGTATCTCTGTCCCACTCTCCCCCTCTCTCTCTCCCTCTCAACTCTCTCTCTCTCTCTCTCTCTCTCTCTCTCTCTCTCTCTCTCTCGCTCTCTCTCGCTCTCTCTCTCTATCTGTGTCTTGTGAAAGAGACAGGGGATCATTACAGGGTTGGTCACCACGGGGTGATGGGTTCTGATCTAATCATCCTCCAGGAGACGGGAGAACTGACGGGCCGATTAGAACCAGCAAAGGACCCTTCAGAGAAGGTGACCTCTGAACCTTTGACAGAAACTGAATCCTCTGCTCACAGAGAATCCCCATCACTCGTGTGATTTCAGTGGGACGGTGATGGGTGATTTCGTAGCAGGTACCAGGGAGGAAGAGAGCATTGTCACCGATACACTACGTCCACAAAGCCTTTCCCCAGGACACTACCCACGTTGTTCGAATGTAGGGGGGGGGTCATAAGTATCGTTTTATATAGATGAAATTCAAAGTCGAATCCTAAAAGCTAAAGTAAAACTTCAATTAATCAAAAATTATAAAGTCACAATAGACATTATCAACAAAAAACATTGATGTTTAAAATCAAATTTAAACATTCACATCGGTTTAAGAGAGTCAACACTGCGGTACAGCAGCAGTAGAGCAGCCCCAGATCATCTGGCGCCTCTGCGTGCTCCTACCTGCCAGTCGGGCGTCTTGGCGTAGGCCAGGGTCTCGCTGGTAAGCCAGAAATAGCGCTTCTTGAAGGCGAAGCGGGACAAGAGCTGCGGGCCCTCGGCCTTGTGCTTGTGCAGGTACCCCTCCTTCACGGTGACCGAGGGCAGGAACCTTGCCCTCAGGGGCCCCTCGGAGACTGGGGGACGGAGAGGGGAGGAAGGGGGGGGGGGGACGGAGAAGAGGGATGGTAAAGCCCACTGTTTCATGGGTTAACTTTATTCTATGTGTGCTTTGGAACTTTCACAATTGCAACCATGGCAGTGTGTACCGGTGTGGGAGTGTGTGTGGAGGATGGCTGGTTTAAGCAGCCGCACCATGCTGAGTCTGATTGGACTCTGGGACTGGGCGGGGCTGAACACCTTATTAGACATTGAGTAATAAGAGAGCACGGGTTAAACCGGCCATCACCGCACACACGCGGGGAGAGATCTCCGGCAAGGCAGTGGAGCAACCTTGTCATGGCCATTAACTGCCCCCGCTACAATAAACTGGATTTCAACTTTACCACCCTCGGCCCTGTGTTGAGCCCAGAAAAGTACCCTCGGTGGAGTGTAGCATGAACCTTGCTTCCACCGTTGTTGTAAGTGTAGATTTCTTGCCATTTATTGGGCCACACTTGGTTTACTTGACGCAATACTAAATATTTAATTTATTTACCCACAATAGGTATTGTGTTGTGGGTAAAACACCACGAGCACCAGCACACAAACTGCACAATGTGATTCAATGTCGTCTGCATGATGTTCTTTCTGCCTTCTGGATTATTAGAGAACCGGGACACTGGAGTGTACAGAGAGGCCCATAAGCGCTCACTTGAGACATGAGTGTGAACGTGAACCATGAGTGTGCACGTGAGAGTGTCTGAGAAGCTCTCAAGAGGGACTGATGGAGTTCGGCCAAAGGCAGTGAAAGAGAAGGAAGAAAAACAAACGAGAGAACAGTGAAACTAATCAAAATGTATCAAAGTAAACACAAGGTGGAGCAATAGCTGTACTTCTGTACACCAATCAAACAACAACAGAGGCAAGATGCACACTGGCATCAACACATTTCCTTATTTTTAGCACCTCGCTTGCTTAACTTAGCCTTAACCTTTCTTTCTCCCATCATAACATCAGACACACCTTCAAAGAGACAGAAGCCAGCGACACAAATCCATCTGAAGAGCACTAAATGTCAAACTGGCCTTTAAAGTGGGTGAGGGGACGGGGTGCACAGAGTAACAAACGACAGACGGCCTGGACTATCCCAGCCACACACTCCATCACACAGGAAGCAGAGGAGCAAGATGGCGGTGTATGGGTGCTGATGGCCGTTGCGTTTTGTTGGCGTGTGTTTTGGTTTGGCGACGCTACTCAGGTCTGCGGTCGGTCGGGCGCGTCTGCTCCTGTCTTATGAGCGTGCTTCTTACGCCTCCGGCCTGTTATGAATATTTCACCAGCGGTGTATTGTTCCTGGTTACCCGGGCGTCGTGCAGCACCTGGCAGGTGGCAGATTAGCATCAAGGGTGGGCCGCCGGTACACCTACACCTGCTCTCCTTTCTTATTCACCCTGCTGAGGGGTCGTTCTTACCGCCGTCGTGGTCGATGTCGATCAGCTTGTCCAGGAAGTCCTTGACGGACGCCACGCTGCAGAGGATGATGGGGTGGAGCGGCGCCATCCACTGCTCCTTGCCGTGACCCAGCTGCAGGCCCAGGTTACCCACGCTCTGCAGGGCCTGGTGGGACACAGAGACACAAACCAGTCTGATCCAGGTTAAACCAGTCTGACCCAGTATGCCCACGCTCTGCAGAGCCTGGTCAGAACACAGACACACAAACCCATCTGATCCAGGTGACCGACGCCAGAACACAGACACACAAACCAGTCTGATCCAGGTTAAACCAGTCTGATCCATGTTACCAACGCCAGAACAGAGACATACAAACCAGTCTGATCCAGGTTAAACCAGTCTGATCCATGTTACCAACGCCAGAACAGAGACATACAAACCAGTCTGATCCAGAGGGACTGGGAGTTAAAAGAGTATTAAGAGTTATTGATAACACGTTTTCAAGGTTGAACATCTTAAACAATTTAAGCAAACAGCCATTATAATAAGATACAAGGTTAGTCGTTTGCTTTGTATAAGTGGTAGTGCTAACAATCCATTTGTTTTCTCACATCAAAGTGCTCACTAAATCTCACTAAGCTGTCTAAGTGTCTAAATGTTTCAGTCTGCGAGGGGGTACGTCTCCTCAAGGGGTATAAGGGGGGAATGAGCGCCTGACATGTTGCTAACTGACAGCTGAATGATGCTGTAATGCTGTGTGTGAACCTTTTGTCCCCCGAGCACTGCAGGTGGGCCCTCAAGATCAGACGGCGCCCCCCTACCCCGACCCCCACACCACCCCGCGGGTCAGGCCTGCTGTGGGGCTTTGTCCAGCCCCCACCTGTCTAGGGCCAGGAGGAAGTCCCCTCTCTCTGATGCATCTCTTTGAACCGTGGACTGGACGGCCCCCCCACCACCGCCCACCGCCGCCGCACACTGGGGGTATAAATAGCCCTCTCCCCATCTCCGTGGAGGACGCATGGCAACGGGACTTCAGAACCAGGGACACCGCATCACATCAATCAGCGAGCGGCGAGCAGCAGCCCACGGGGAAACAAGAGGGCCTCCTTCTCTCTTTCTTTCTTTCTTTCTTTCTTTCTTTCTTTCTTTCTTTCTTTCTTTCTTTCTTTCTTTCTTTCTTTCTTTCTTTCTTTCTTTCTTTCTTTCTTTCTTTCTTTCTTTCGTTCCTTGTCAAGGTGCCGGTGTTGGAGGACACCAGGGACAGCCCAGCTATGAGGAAGCTGCAGTGTTTAACTTTTTTCTTTTTAAGGATGAAGATAAAATACTTTAGCTTCCTCATAGCCTGGAATGTTATTGATATTCAGGTATCGGATCCAATCTCCTCAACCGACTTATTTTCATAACGTCTTCCTGATACAAACCAGCTTTGACTCTGGCCACACAGCCCGGGGATGAGGAAGCGAAAGTATTTTACCGAAAGAAGGTGTCCTTGATTTAAGCTGACATAAATTTGATGCATTTCAGTCAACGTTTCTTACTTGAGAGGGGCCCTCAGAAAACACAGAGAGCTGTGGCCAGCAGAGTCAAGGCTGGTTTGTATCAGGAAGACTTTATGAAAATAAGTCAGTTGAGGAGATTGGATCCGATACCTGAATATCCATAACATGTCATAGTGACACCATTACCTCATTGATTCTCCTTATAAGAGGAGAACAATAGGTCATAAGTCATGTTCAAATGATGCAGATACTGGCGTTCTTCTTTCATCGATATCTGTGCCTACACATCAGGTTAATGTAAATAAAGATGAATGAATCATTCCCTTGTCAGAGGATCTTAAAATGTTTGATAAGTAACTTCATTGGAGCATTCAAGTCTACCGCTGTATGACAATAACCCTGATCATAGACAGCTTAATCAACAGCGGAAGCTGCTCAGCTCTAGCAGTGTTTGACACTCTCCATGGTGTTAACGATGCCTCATCCGGAGACTCACACAGTCGGGAGAGATGGGAACAAATATTTCTACAAATGCAAATTCACATATTTGGATATTATTCATGTTTTAGACATAATCAAGTTGTACTTGTGTAATGCTTGTTATAATTTGTGTGTGTGTGTGTGTGTGTGTGTGTGTGTGTGTGTGTGTGTGTGTGTGTGTGTGTGTGTGTGTGTGTGTGTGTGTGTGTGTGTGTGTGTGTGTGTGTGAGTTTGTGGCGATTGCTAAAAAGGCAAATTGCTAGATCCTGTTTTCACCTGAAAATGGAGCACTTTATCTGGCTAGATAAGATAGACGTGCATGTGCGTTTGTAGTAATGTGTATGTTTGTATGCCTGCATGCATGTGTGTGCGTGTGCGTGAGTGGTTATGGGCGCGCTGGTATGCATGCATGTGTGTGTTTGTGTGTGTACCTTGGCCAGCAGCAGCAGGGTCCGGCTGGTGCGTGTGTCTGCATGCTGGTCCCTCAGGTGGAAGAGCTTGGGAGTGAGGATGGCAGGTGCGAAGAAACGCAGGAAGAAGAACCCACTGATGGCCAGGTACTTCACGTCCTGTGGAGACCATGGGATTCATCGGTGGGAGATCGGGGCAAAGACAGAGAGAGAGAGAGAGAGAGAGAGAGAGAGAGAGAGAGAGAGAGAGAGAGAGAGAGAGAGAGAGAGAGAGAGAGAGAGAGAGAGAGAGAGAGAGAGAGAGAGAGAGAGAGAGAGAGAGAGAGAGAGAGAGAGAGAGAGAGAGAGAGAGAGAGAGAGAGAGAGAGAGAGAGAGAGAGAGAGAGAGAGAGAGAGAGAGAGAGAGAGAGAGAGAGAGAGAGAGAGAGGGAGAGACAGACAGACAGACAGGACAGACAGAGAGAAAGAGAGAAAGAGAGAGAGAGACAGAGAGAGAGGACACTGGGGGTGTTATGATTCGATGACAAAATAAGAGCAGGATTGAGATCGGGCCAAGTTTGTATAACCTTGTCTATATAATGTATATAATTGTGTATATGTTTTTTATAGGTTTATAAATGGTAGATAAGGGGGACAGGAGGTTTAGTATGTAAACATCCATTTGGTGATCATATAGACCATATGGCCATGGTTTAAGAACATGCTTCAGCACTTTGCCTTTATGCAAGGTCATCTCTTTCCTCTTTGAATCGGCCTCCAGGGTCCAACTCACCTCATTCTCCGGCTGGACAAACTGCTCCTCCACCCTCTTGTGCAGCTGTTTGAAGACAACCCTCATGACCGGGGGGCACTGGTCCACGGAGGCCACGATGGACTGCAGGATGCTGGTCAGGTAGCCCTGCAGCATCTCCACGCTGCTGTCCCGCACCTCCGCCTCCGACACCGCCCCTTTGAAGGAGATCCGCCTCCAGAGGGCGGAGCCACAACGCAGGAAGACGGGGGGGAGAGGGGGGCGGGACACAAGAGACGGAGCCATCAAACCACTGAATCGTTCAGGACCTGCGGTGCTACCAGGATCTGTTGGTACATTGTTGAGCACTCATTGATGAGGTCTGCTGTGTCATTACATTGGTCTTGACAGGTGGTTTGTGTTGGAATGCACACAGAGATGTGAACCCGTGGACACTAGTGCTGCCAAGACACATGTAGGAACTACACTGCCAGGGTAGTAAAATAATGTATCCAGAGATTTCCCTCTGTGTCATAGACAGGCATCTCAGGGGGGGGATGGGTGAATGGGGGTTGGTGGGAGATGGGGGAATGCCAGTTGCCAAGCAACCGCCTCCCCTCCGCCTTACATTCCTTTTTCCAATTGCTCACATCGATGCGTTCCTGCGGGGGGCCGGCACACTGAGGAGTCCCCCTCCAGCCGCTGGTCTCCCCCACTCGTGGGAGGATGTCACGCTGGGACCCGTGACTTAAAGGAATCCCATTGGTCGAGTGTCGAGCCAAGAGTGTATTTTACTGATCACAGCAGACCCTACGGTTCAGCTTAGGAAACCGTTCTTGTTCAACTGTTTCAGTTCGATTTCAAGCACATAGTTACCTTGCATTAAATATTTGGTTGAAAGCGAATAAATGACTAGATACAGATAAGTGAGTTGCACATCATCACACGTTTGGGTAAATGCACGGTAATGCATTTAAGAAAGAAAATCAACCATCCTGGGAGTTTGATGTGTATCAAGCGGTTGTCATCACAGCGCCGTACCTGGAGCGGTTCTGTTCGATCTTACACGGGTCCAACTCCACATACTTCTTGTCATCGAAGACTCGGTTGATGATGGGCTTCAGCACCTCGTGCAGATAGAGCATGCCAACAGCCTGTCGACACAAAATAATGTATACACCGCATACTTATATCGATACACTGGACTACAGTTCAGAGGCTAAACCTCCATCCCCTTAAACAAGGTAAGCAGGGATACCTTCATGAACTGCTCCATAGCTTTGGAGGCGAGCGAGTTGGATCGAAAGAGGGTGTTGGGATCCGCTGTCGTCGAGGGAAATGGAAAAACAAGGAGAAATGTTTTTATTTTTCTCTTCACATCAGACAGTCTGTCCCCTGGGGCGTAGTGCTGTGGGGGGTCTGGGATCTTCGTGTCTCGTCAGCGGTCAGGCTGACCCCCAATAAGGCAGCTCTCTGCTGCCAGGCTACCCAAAGCCTTCAAGGTGGAGGTATTGATCTGTCCATGGAGGGGAGTGCTGGAACCAACACAGTCAGAGAATACACTAGAATACAGAAGGAGAACTGTGGTTTTGTTTCCTGATCGTTCAGAAGTATTGGAAAAAAATATATAGATGGCATTATGTTATTGTTGCATCCCCCCCCCCCCCCCCCCTCATCTGAGGACCTCCCACCAGCTATTCTGATCTTATGATCAAACCGCTACGCTTTAGAACATGTGCCGTTGCTATGGAAACTTGGGTAACTGTGCTCATTATCTTAAAGAGCACGGAGAAATCCCAGAGACGGGTGTAGCGCAAGTGTTAACTCCACAGCCATGCTGCTGGACGGGTTCAGGCCACAACGAAAACAGGAATAATGTCTACTTACAAACTTACGCAATTACTGTGGAGAAAGGGCACGATTGGCCACGGGGCTGGTAAATATAGCGCTGTTGGGCAGGGGCGCCCACACACACACACCAAGGTTAAGGCATCGAGAGACCCCGACGGCAAATAAGAGTGAATTATGGAGAACTGTTAGGAGGGCCTTTGGATTGCGAGCAACAAGAGCACACAAACAGATGGGTCGCCCCCACACTGACGCAAGCCAGCCCTGATTCATGCGGACCAACTTAGATCTCACTCTACCGGGCCATTGTTCTCTGCATTGTGTGAAGGTTAATGTTTGGAGGCGGGGTGCTACAGGGACTTGACGTCCACTTCATGTAGCAGTCGGTGGTACATCTCGTTCAATTCATCAGTCATAACCAAATCACATTAAGTCATGCAACTGATGGCTAGTGGCTCTGTCCTGATTGGCCGGGTCTTACAGGTGTGATAGACCTCGCGGGTGTTGAGGTAGTCCAGGAAGGGAACCACCAGACCCTGGCCCAGGTAGATCTTCACCAGCGTCATGGCAATATCCTGCCGGCTCTCCACCGTGGTCACCTCCTCCAGCATGGTCAGGGGGCTGCTCTCCTCCACCTGGGAGGCAGGGAGAGGGTGAGGGGAAGAGAGAGAGAGAGAGAGAGAGAGAGAGAGAGAGAGAGAGAGAGAGAGAGAGAGAGAGAGAGAGAGAGAGAGAGAGAGAGAGAGAGAGGGAGAGAGAGAGAGAGAGAGACAGAGAGTCAGACAGACAGACAGTCAGAGAGACAGAGACAGAGAGACAGAGAGTCAGAGAGACAGGGAGACAGAGAGATAGAGTCAGAGAGAGAGGAAACTGGAGGTGTGATGCTTGGATGACAGAGTAAATAAGAGGCCGGATGGAGATGGAGACGGGGTGAAGGTGAGGCGGACCTCTGTGGGAGAGATGACCGACTCCACCAGCAGGTCCATGAGGGGCTGGTAGTACATGGAAGGGAGGATGCGATCTTCTACCAAGCGCACCTTCAGACGCAGCGCCCCCAATTTACCACTGTGCAGGGAGACAGGGAGACACACACAAACATGCACAAGATCACACACCCACACACACACAAATACACACACAGAAGGTGAGACATATGTGAATCAGTCACTAAATGTGTCTTCGGCAGCTGGTGTTTATGCACCAAGGACTAGTGGAATGAAAGTGTTTTTTGTGAATTTATTGTGAGATCATTTTAAGTAATTCCATAGGTTTACTCAATGCAAAACTCAAGTAAAGACATGGAATCGATTTTCAAGCACATTTCTTAAGAAATCTGGTGCCAGAATTGTATTATTTAAACGGGTCCATTTATCTTTTATATCTGGCCACAACAGCAGCAGCATAGAAGCAATGAGAAGATAGAATTAACTCAACAACATCAGCACATTATTTTACACATTAAATAATTGCATCTGCCATAGAAGCAAGAACTACAAGGCAGTAGTGCTACATTGTCCAGCCTACTGTCAATCACAGCTTTGGTGATTGACTTAAATCAGCCTGAAAACTGGGTGGCTTTCTTGGCAAACTTTCCTGACCTTAGGGGCTGTTAAAACAATGCAATCATTATACCCTAGTCTGCAAGTGCCATTAGACTGTGAACAGCCTATGGGGTCTAAAAAGGTTGCAGAAGTAATGAGGGAGCTGTCACAGAATGGCCTTTTAAATAAAGTCCTAGTGAATGCCAGCTCACTGTGGTAAAGAGTGGCGTGGAAGTAATGATACAACTTCCATCATCAGCAGATATGCAGGGTCTGTTATTTGACTTACATACTACATCAGATGTCCCCGTTTTAATCAATAACACAACTTCCACATATGGGACTCAAGGCTGTGATTCCCATCGCATGACCCTAGGTTATCCCCCATAGCAGTGTCCTATCTAGAGTAGATCTGAGCTCCAGCTGGTGAAGCACCTGGTCAGGTTAATGTTTAAGCTTCTTTACAGGACCATTAATATGGCTACTGGTGAGGAATGTATTAATCTTTAAACAGCTAGATAGGGTTTCGCCTCATGCTGTATTCCCCCTCCCTGCCCTGTGGCTGACCCCCACTGTAAGTTGATGACACCTTTTCCCTGCTCTCACGCCCCTCTCTGCCTGATCCCTCGCTCTGACCCCAAGTTTTAGTTGATAAATGTTTCAACTTCAGCCTGTTATTAATCCCCCTTCCTGCCAACCCTCTGTCTCTATCCCCCCACCACTGTGGAGGAGTCGATCAAACAATGTATGTGCATTCCCCTTCATCCTGTTCTCATCCTCCTCCCTGCTCCCTCTGTCTCTAACCACCTTTTGTTCTTAGGGCCATTGATCCTCGGAGCAGCTGAGGGGTTGGTATCAGCACCAAGCGGCCCTCTCCCTCGTCTCACAGCCTAGCGACAGATCCCCCTCAGACCAATAGGTCAGGGGCCCATCTTACCCAAGGATCACACGACCCCACCATATCTTTAGCCTAGTGAGGGAGTAGGTGGTCTGTGATTGGCTTGATTTGAATAACAGTAACCCAATAGGAATAGGAACACCTTTTTGTAAAATGACAGTTAATGATCTTTGGTAACTGAGAGCCCGGCCTTAGTCATGTGCTGTGATATACTTTGTTTTGGGATGAATCATGGGAGACTTATGGGGGAAGAAGAATGGGAGAGCACGCAGGATTAACACGCAGAAAGAGAGAAGTTAGGTAACCACAGAAGACATGTTGTTCTACAAGTTAGACTGCGGTCTATCAGCACCCGACACTGATGAGCTGAAAGAGAAAGCCTAGTTTTAGGTTTCAAGTATTATTTTACATGTTGAACCTTGAAGTTATGAGAGGTTATGAAACCCGATTGTCCTAAACAATTCTGAGCATTTCCAACATCTGCATAATTTCTCATCTTTTTTGTTTTCAGGAAGCAGTAAAAGGTGCATATATTAACATGCAAACCAGCCTTTGTGATCTGAAAAAGCACACATATTCCCCACTACAGTTAACCATAACAGTTCAGTGGAGTTACAACACAACACTGAAATGTTGTGTTGTCACTGCCAAGGGATGGCCTGTGGGCTTCCCATAAACTGAAAATGCATGCATTGTGCTGTTAACGGATGTGGATTTTTTTTTTTTATGGAAATGAGTAGCGGTCCTAATGGTCATTAAAAAAAATAAACACCGATTTTATTGTCCAGAATAAAATCGAAGCTCTTGAATACCTTGGACCTTAAGGGCGAGACACAAATCACAATTTCTTAGGTTAATGGTGAATAGATGGTAAGAAAGTTCAGAGCTGCATCAGCTGCTCATCGAGAAAAACCCTGATACTGTGTGTCTGTGGGTGATCCTTTGGAGCCCACCTGCATGCCAGTAGACATGCTGAGACTTTCGTTTTACAATAAGATCAATAACCAGGATATTGACAGGAATAGGCATGTTTAGAAATGCATAATGGTGGCTATGTTTCCACTGTGCTTTCAGTGAAAGTCTCCAGTTAAAAGAAAGCTTTGGGATCTTCGACCTGGAGCCTATTTTACGACCGTTTTGGGTCCAATGTGGGACTAATGTGGACAACTGATTTTTGAGATTGGTCCAGTATTGAGCGAGAAATATGCAGACGTAATCAGCGAAACGGCTGCAATGTAATATTTTTGGCCAATTAACGCCCGTCTATGTACGTCCTCTAACCTTTTTGTGTTTTTCATTATTATTAATTAACTTGATCACGGTCATTAATTAACTTGATCACGGTCATTAGCTTGATCACGGTCCGTTTGTTACTGTGTGCAACCTAGCCCTGCTCAAGGAGAAATTTCTCTCTGATACCTCGATGTTGTCGGATATTTCCCTATTGTCATTTCAATCTCATCCCTCGGTCCCCCTAATGTTCAAGATAACACTAAACTAGGCTTCCCGTTATCCAACACAACAAACGCTCCACTCTCCAGCTCTCACTCACAACAGCAAACGGCCCGGATCAAGAGAAAGGTATAGAAACAAGGGATCCTTTACAGAATGATATGATATAATCTGAGCCCTGGCAAATACAACCTCTTTTAGAGGACATACAATGACAGGATCTATTGCCCTAAAGGATTACATTTCTGCCCGTTGTATGGATTAAGAGTACAGCGTTTCTCGTTCCCTACCAGACCAAGCTCAGTTTTCTTTGAGATTTTCAGCTGGTCAGGATTTTCTTATGTATGAGTTTTTCAAACAACATAGCCAAATCACTCTTGATAAAGTCTGGCGCACACACACATACACATGCAGCGTCAACATACTGCACTCACAAACATATCCATAATCCTTACCCTACATCATCTTCATTGTTTCCCAGAGGGAGCAAACGGAACCAGCCCTGCAGTAGAGGTGTCTTGTGCAAGCAAGCGAAGGGGATTTCCACCTGTGTGATGATAAACGCAAACAGGAAAGACCAAGACCCATCAGTCTAGAGCAATCAATGAAGGAAGACCGGACAGGGCATGACAACCCATGTATGGATTATCATCAGGATGCTGGTCACCTTTCCCAGGAAGTCATTCTTGCCCACCATGTCCCAATCCCAGACCTCCAGCGTGACCATGGCCTCGTCGCTCAGCTCTTCCAGCTCCAGATCCAGCTCCAGGTTTTCTCCCCAATGTGGAAAACGAGTCTTCTTGATAATCTTGAGAAGTCAAGGCATGTAAAATCAATTCATAAAGACCTCCATGCTCCCCAAACAGACAACATTCATATGAATATTTATTAATGCAAAAAAAATAGATATAATGTGTTTATATATATATATATATATATATATATATATATATATATAAAAAATAGATATAATGTGTGTATATATATATATATATATATATATATATATATTGAGAGAGATAGAGAGAGAGAAATGCAGAGAAGGGATGAGACAGAGACAAAGAGAGATTAGGAAAAGGGAGAACAAAAAGGAGGGAGGGAGAGAACACTAAATTTGAAACAAGCGCTGTCGATTCCGTCGGCATGGTTTCCAACCGAGCTGCCATGTAGCGCTCACCGAGGTGTCTGCGCTATGGTGGTTGACGATGACTCTGGCGAACGGGTCCGAGGTTCCTGAGATGTCTCTGGGAGCCAAGTCCCTGGTGCATGATGGGAAAAGGATAGGAACACTCAACACTACTTCAATATCACCAACTCTGATGAGCCAAAAGCAGTGAAGGAGTAAGAGACGTGGTGGGGATGGGGATGGTGGAGGTGGTGGGGGGTGTAACTGAAAACACTCACCACACCACATTTCTTAAAATTAGTTAAATGTAATCATAGCCCCACACAGAGAGCCAAGCCATGGCTGACAGGCTCGCTAGCACCCAGCCAACCCAATGGGTGGGGCGGGGCCAGCAGGGGGCTCCCAGATGGAGCTCTGAGTGGAGAGGCCTGTGGTCACATGACTCAGGGGCTAACAGAGAGCACTGAGTGAGGAGGAGGAGGAGGAGGAGGAGGAGGAGGAGGAGGAGGAGGAGGAGGAGGAGGAGGAGGAGGAGGAGGGCAGGATGACGGTGACAAAGTGAGAGCGGAGATAAACACCAAGCAGACTCTTCCCCAGTGTGAGCAGCCCGGCCGCAGGCTGGCTGGCTGGCTGGCTGGCTGGCTGGCTGGCTGAATGGCTGCATTGCTGGATGGATGGCTCACCACGAGTGGGATGATCATTTAGTTAGCTCAATCATCCCACCTAAAGGGTGTTGGTTCAAACCAAAATTCAAGAGTGCATCCTTAAACAACAGGCCATACTGTACCTGCTCATGTGCATGCATATAATCCATCTAAGCTAAATGTGTATGTCTAAATATCTGAAAAAGGGAAAGCACTTCATCTCATACATGAAGATATGCATCTTTCTAGCAAAACGCATCACTAATGTATGGATAATGTGACCTTAGCGATATGTGTGTGTACATCTCCTCGGTCATCACACTTTAAATAACAAGTTAAATGTATGAAATGTTTAAAAGAGATTAACATTATCACTATAAACATTTAACCAAACCATTCATTGATGAAAACAGATGTTATTTATTTGACACAGTCCAAAGGTTGGCCTACACTATGCAACATCCACAATAACTATTGAGTACGTATTCATAACTGAATTGACTTGTTTACCTGAAGAGCCACAGGACCGACAGCCAGAGTCTTACCTGGCCTCGATGACGTGACAGCGCAGGCAGACCTTCTCTGTTTCTCTGTGCAGCTCCAGACCCAGGTGGATCTCCCCCTGGACCTCCTCATCTGGGTTCACTCTGGTCAGGTTTACCCAGCTGTCCAGCCCTGGGACACATCACAACACATGCAGACGCTCTAACATACATCACAAGTGAAGGGAATTTATGGAAATGGTGGGAAAGTTGGAATCCTTTGACTATAAATGTGTCTAAAACCGAAGGCCATCCATTTCAAACACACATAGCTACCATGGCACATGGCAGAAACAGGGCAGTTAATTTAGGATAAACTGCATATTTTGCATGGATGGCATGAAGCATGTAGACTCTATGCATGGAAAAAGCCAGCTGGTCCTGCTTTCTCCCCTTTATGACTATGATCCATAACATCACATAATCATGGATTGGCAAGCAATGCAGCCAGAAAAGATGGTCATTCGAAAATGCATTAATTTACATAGATTCAAAATACATTTCAATACATTTACATTTACGTTTAGGGCATTTAGCAGACGCTTTTATCCAAAGCGACTTACAACAAGTACATTTGTCATAAGAAGTGCATCAATATATCGCTGTCGGTACAGAAAGGATGTTCATAGAACCAAGTGCAAGTACAACAATCGCTAGGCTAACCAATTCCCTGTGTTACAGCCATGATAGCAGCTACTGCAGTTGCTACACAATTAAGTGCTATAGTACAATACAATACAACACAATACAATACAATACAATACAATACAATACAGTGTACAATGGTGGCCAGAAGGGGGAGGATCAATAGCTACACGACTGTGAAAATTAGTTCCTGCAGACAAGAACCTTTTTAGCCACAAGGAAATCAGAAATGAGCATGAGCCTGAGAAAATAAATAAATAGGTATTGGATGTGTGACAGATTATTCAGTAACTTTCCCAGAAGGTCAGCTTTAAAGAAAAAAAAAATCTGTCCTACTCAATCACAGAGACTTAATTCATCTCACTCATGGGAATCAATCTGTTTTGACCTCTGAGCTCGGGCGGCAGGGTCATGTGGCTTGCCTTGTACACACAGACCCATGGAGCCGGTCCACAATTACCTTTGGCTTGGGAACCGATGGCCTCTTTGCTGAGAGATATCTTCCCGATGACGTCATCATGGCTGAAGCGAAAGATAAGGTACATTAGAGATCGGCCAAAATGAATCCTTGCATTGGACAGAGTGAGAATAACAACTGAAGAATTAGGCTTAACGTTAATTAAATAAAATAGAGTTAAAGAACCCCTATTCTATCAACTCAAATGGAAATGTTTGTTGATATATGTTTGGTTTTCTCTATCTATCAGACTGTACAAAGTGCTTTAACCTTGGGGTATCCATCAAGGGTAAATAACTTACCCCCCGGATCACGTGAGCCACAACCTGTCCTAACTAACACCCCCATTATCACTCGTTAGGCGCCGTCACTCAGGAGAAGGAGGTACTCAGGACGTTACCCGATGGTGTCTTCGTCCATGACGTAGAAGGACAGCGAGTGGAACCCCATGGGCAGGTGGAGCGTGTACTCCTCCCCCCAGAACGGATTCAGGTTCTTCCAGATCGTGGCCGTCCTAAAATAGAATATTACATTATATGTTGCCATCATGCTTTTCTACTGAGAGTTCCTCACACTTCAAATTTAAATAGGAGTAACTAAAAACATTCCGCTGCACACTACGTATTTTCTTTTTATCTATATTTTGCATTGATAGTTTACACTAATTTCTTCCTCTCTGCATTCCAATTCATCCCCATTTTATTTTTTCTAATGTTCTGATCCTGTGGAGGATAGACAGCAATTGGTTGGATTAGGGAACATTATTCTGTGTAAAGATTGCCAGCGTCCCAAACTGATATCATGCATATTAGATGTTAATCGACTGTTCATACATAGACCTAGGCTATATAAAGACTGTTGTGCATCTGATTCAGTTCATGGGCACAGAGTAGTGTGAGGAGCATCTGTCTTCAGTTGAACAACAGAAACGTTGGCATTTTATTTAGACATGTAACAAACCAATAATGAATGCAGTTAACATGCTTCTTGGTGAGATGTCCACCAGGATCATGCTCTGACCGGCTGCATAGCACAATCAAGAAGCCGGCGAGGCACCAACGGCTAGCATAAAAACCACCCCGGGGCATTGTTTGTGGTGCATACAAATGCCTAAAAATAACATTCACGGTGTCCGAAAATGCACTTTTTATATATGGGACATGGTGACTATTCCGGCTGGGAAGTGATCTATAAATCGCCAGCCTTGACTCCCATCTTTCTCCCCATAACGGGGACTCCCTGCCATAATTAATGCATCCTCTCCATGGTTACCCAAGGTTGTCTTAAAGGCCAGTCAAGTATCAGGTTTTCTGTGCACTAGGCATTATTACCTTTTGGGAACGAACCACGGCACGACTCCATGCAGGGAACCCTGCCTTAGGGAGACCAGTGTGGGGACAGAGACATACAGACCTAACACCTGCTACCTAAAGCCAGACGTTGATAGCCTATAATCAGCAGGCGATATCATTGTTTAGTAATACTATTTGTTCTAATCGCCGTTCCCATAATTAAGATTAATTGTGTGGCACAATTGCTATCACGCGCAGTGTTGAAGTGATCAACCGCCGGACACCACTCACCTCGCCACCACTTCATTGTCAACTTTTACGATGCAGTAGGGATCACTGGTCCCGGACCTGGGATGTCGGGAAGGACGTGTTAGCATGCGTGAAAGAACGCGATCATAAGAGTAGCAGCCAACTAATCCATACATCAAATACATGCTCCCCCCTGAGATTTGGATTTAGGTCTTTATATCCTAGTAGCATATGTACGTAAATATTACGTACATCCCGACAATTCAATGCCATCCCGACAATTCAATGCCAATTCCCGCTGCGATTAAAAATATACTTTCTCCAAAGGGTCAGTCTTACACAACGTTAATGAACTGCTATTTGATCTATCAACGTTAATACAAAGAAACGATGAAAACCCCGGTGAAATGTAACTTACACGTCTTTGGCTGGGAGACTCCTGCCCTCGACAATTCGAAAATAGAGAGACGTATTTTTGGCCATTTTAATCAGAATGGTTAATTATCAAAAGGTTCTTCTCGTGCGCCCATCCGTGCGGACAACAGTGCGGTCCCTCAGTCTCCGCACCTGAGCTTCATCTCACCGCGCCTCCCGCGCGTGACGGCGCGCGGCGCGCCAGGCGGTGCGCAGCACGCGGCGGAGGCGGCGCTGGTCCAATGGGCCAGGGTGGAGGGAAGGAAAGTTCAACTGCTTGCAGAAGAAGCGCAAATCTTTTCCATTGACCTGTTGGTGGTTGACGAAGTAGTAGTAGTGTAAGATAATCAGAAATGCATATTTCAGGAGAATTTAAACAAACAAACAAAGAAATTAAAACAAATTATCTCAAATGTCGGTTCAACATGTTGGATACCTTGGGATCTTGTGCAGAAATGAACGTCGCCTATTAATTGTTCTAATCCATAAGTGGTAAATATGTAAGGTGATGAGACGTTTTTTCATGACATCATGCGCCACCCTGCGGGGAGTTGAAAACTGCAGCTCGTTGTGTCCATCATCCGGAAAGGGTTTTAGCGGTGGCGTGTAGGTGACGTCTACTATCAGACAACAGCACAATAAACGTCGAAAAAAGAAAAGCCAACGAAAAATAAAACCTGGGTCTTTGAAATATTTAAAAATAACAATAAGAAAATAAAAACATATTTAATGATTCATTCCAAACAGGCGCAAAGGGGACTGCCCACTGCTGAGCGGGGTCCTCTTGCTGTTGTGCTTTTGCGTCTGAGAAATGTTCTTGTAACTTCTCTAAATTCTGGCAGAATACGGAAATATGCAGGACACTGTACAATAGTCAGTGGCCAAAATAAGGTAGCTAATTTGTGCTAATAAAAAGTTTATGTTATATGTATATTTTGGTCGGCCAGTGACTAACTTAGCGGTGTGTTTCCAGACCCGGGGAATGGATATTCAGTCAGGATCTCCTTTCGGCCAGGGCGACTCCACCAAACAACAAGAGCGCCACTACTACCTGTTATCTGAGCTGCAGACCCTCGTCAAAGACCTACCCAGGTGACTTACAACCTCCAGAGAAATTAAATATATTTAGAAATGGGTAAAACTATCGTATTTTAATGAAGGCTACATGGATGTACGATAATCCTTCATCGCAATCACGTTGCTGACTAGTTTCTCCTTGATTGACAGCTCGTTTCAACAGCGTCTGTCCTACACAACGCTGAGTGACCTGGCCCTGGCGCTCATCGACGGCACCGTGTATGAGATTGTGCAGAGGCTGCTAGACATCCAGCATCTCACCGAGAGGAACCTGTATAATCAGAGGCAGAAGCTGCACTGTGAGCATCAAGGTTGGCCCCCGTTTCAACGAAAGAGAGGAACTGCTACGGTGTATGTTTTCGCGTGGTTTAACATATTTTGTGCTTTTGTTCTGTAACTAGCACTCAAGCAAGAGTTGACGAAGAAGCACAAAGCTGCCTTGCAGGTTTGCAAACCGCACAACCTGGCCCTACTGAAACCAACTCAACAAGCAGAGTTCGAGGTGAGGGCACAGCCACATGGAAATATGGGATGACTGTGATCTTCTGTTTAACCTTAATGTATTAGAGGTTATTTATTACAATAGGGTTTGGAACTATGAGTTTTACAGAATAAACCATAAACTAAGCTTTTTCTTCATTCTCTAAATCTGGTTGGCTTGTGCAGAACGGGGAAGTTGTTGATTTCTGTAAAGTGACATAGTGCCGGTTGAATTTTAATTTGAAGGCTTTGGAGGTACGATTGAAAGAGGAGCAGAAGATGATGGACAAGAAGATAGTGGCTGAGATGGATCAGAAGGTGATCGACCAGCAGAACACCCTTGAGGCGGCTGGAGTGGCCGGATTCTTCATCACAACTAATCCCCAGGTTTCTCCTCCGTCCTCATGTTTAAATCTCGAACCGTTGGAAATATGTTTAATTCTTAATCCGTATGAAATTGGTTTAATTGGAAGTTAAACAGACTTGTCGCATGAGTCCAGCAGATGGCGCTAGTTCACTCGCTAACCAATCTGGCTCTGACGGTTTTATGTTCTTCTGTCCTTTCAGGAGTTAACGATGCAGATGAACCTCCTGGAGTTGATTCTCAAGCTTCAGCAGAAGGAGTCCCAGTCGGGAGGCTTCTGCTATTGAGCTGAACGCCCAATGGAGCCACCTAGCCCTGATCTCCTGCCTGGGCAGCCACACGTACTGCATGGTGGTTGTATTCGGTCTTGAATTTAACATCACCGCATCCCCATCGGTAACATGATGCACCGGAGCACGGTGGTGCAGCTCACCTGAACACGGTGTTCTGCAGCTCACCTGAACACGTGGTGCAGTTCAGCTGAACATGGTGGTCTGCTGCTCACCTGAACACGGTGGTGCAGCTCACCTCAACGCTCAGTGGAACGGTTCAGCTGGTGATTCAGAGCGGAGTCCCGGTAGAATTAAACTTTCTATTGGTTCCTCGTTGCGTTGGGAAGTCAACCCGGCCACAAGATAAGACAGTACACAACCAGGCCAATGGGCAGTGAATGGCGAATGGAAATGCCTTGCCAGATGGATTTGAGTTCCTGTTTAAAAGTATTTGTGTATAAATGTTTTTATTTTGTAACCAGTGATTGCTGGCATTTTTCCTGGCATTATAAGTTAACCATTGAATCAAAGGTCTTATTTTTGAAAAATAAATACTGGTAAACTGATGGAATTGAAGTTATTTTGTATGTATGTAATGGCCAAAAGGGTTAAATAGGTATACAATTGACACTCCATAATAATTATATAAGCAGGGCGGGGTACTCCCATTTACTATTAATTAGAAGGGTTTCGATTGGCGTGCTCCCATCATGCAACGGGAGCTCCCCGCTAGTGGGAAGCCAGGGCAGGTTCTCCACTCCTCTCGGATGATACGGTGTTACTGTTCCTTTAAGAACCTGCTCAGACGCAGCGTTCAGGGTAGACGTCGTTCGGTCGCACTCGCACCTTCCCGGACTAGGATGATCCTCCTGTAGAGGTTCATTCATGTAGAGGCCCGCACCACAGCCCCTCCAACCCGCGAGACCAACTATCCTACTCAGCCCATAGAGGTAACAAGATATATATATATCTATGTACCTTCGCTGACTTATGTTTTTATTAAATTTTTAGATTGTGTTTGTTTTGTATAGGCTTTATCAGAAAAGGCCTAAATTATAACCGGCAAAATTTGGAACTGTTAGAATTTGAAGAAAGGATACTATAAGAAGGATACTATAACAAATATAACCGTGAATGATGAAAGCGCATCGAGTCGTCGTAGGTCGGGTCGATGGTCCGGTCCATACGGGTCGGTCCATACGCAATTCGTTTTCCTACCGTAGGCCTACTATTACAACAATAATAGGAATTGTGTTGAACATTGTGACAACATAATTCATTTTGCGATGCATTCGTATGCGATAGTGGCGTTACCACACTGTAGAATACAATATTGCGTAATGATATCAGAAAGGATCTCGTAGGTGAGTCGCCATGTCATTAGAGTGCCGTCATCGGATGTTGCATCTCTACAGGGAAGAGGATGAGCGGCTTATCGTCCGGCTCTTTTAGAAGGCCCGTCCGTAGCCAAACTATCGACTTTTGGTTACAGTCTACAAAGAACCAATGTCCCATGTAGGCCTATGTATGTAAGTGTGTTTGTGTGTGTGTGTGTATTATATATATATATATATATATATATATATATATATATATATATATATATATACACAGAGAGTGGGGTAATATGAGCCAATTTTTATTCATGTTATAGGCAAGGAAAAATAAGACGTAAGAAAAAAGAAGTAAAATGAAAACATACCTTTATTTCAAGATGTACCATGTCAATCAAAATGATAGGAATGCATCTATGACATAGGTCTGTGAAAATATGACTTCTCAAAAAAGCGGTATTGTGGCTCAACTTGCCCCCGCCTAGGGGTAAATTGAGCCATCTGGGGGCAAATAGACTAACTTTTCCAAGTTGATTGCATTTTCCTATTCCAAGTAGTCTTATATATTTGCTTAAGATAACTTAAAATGTATTTCTATGTGTATATATGTGTGTGCGTGTGTGTGTGTCTGTATTAAATCAAAAGACTGGTATTTCAGGAGGTTTGTATGACTGCTGTCTTTTAAACAATTGTGTCTATTTGTTAAAGATTCCTTTTTGCATTGCGCAATTGAGCATTCAATATTTCTGTTAACATAGATACTGAAAACAGAAAGTATCCCATTGACAGTAGTTGTTTGCTGTTAAAAACTACTCCTTATACAAAACCATTGTTATGGTCACCAACAGTTTTACAATAAAATAATGTCCAGTTGGAAAAAAACAGCCTATCCTTTTCTTTTTGCTTTTTTAAGATTAATTTTTGCATTTTTATGCCTTACAGGTAGATAGAGAGGAAGGTATGGGAGATAGAGGAGAGGACATGCAGAAATAGACCAGGGGGCAGGATTCGAACCCGGGTTGCTGCAGTCATGACTGGCCCCATATGGACGCGCTCTACACAGTGAGCCACCGGGGCTCCCCAGAAGCACATCCTTCTAACTTCGTTGTGCCTTGTTTCTTTCAGGATTGCGTTCCTCAGGGGCATGGGCACGAGGTGATCGTGTGAACACAACCCCGCCCAGTCACTGTCCATTCAACTCCGTAGCTATGGCAACGTGTGCGACCGGCTGTGCGCCGGCGGTGCGCCTCTGCCAGAGGCTGAACCGCCTGAAGACGCTGGACGACGACATGATGGCCACGTCGCTGAAGCGCTGCCTGTCCACCCTGGACCTGACCCTACTGGGCGTGGGCGGCATGGTGGGCTCCGGCCTCTACGTCCTCACAGGCACCGTGGCCAAAGACATGGTGGGCCCGGCCGTGGTCATCTCCTTCCTCTTCGCCGGGATCGCCTCCTTGCTGGCCGCCTTTTGCTACGCAGAGTTCGGTGCGCGCATCCCCAAGGTGGGCTCCGCCTACATGTTTACATATGTCTCCGTGGGCGAGATCTGGGCCTTCCTCATTGGCTGGAACGTGATCCTGGAGAACATGATTGGCGGTGCGGCGGTGGCGCGGGCGTGGAGCGGCTACCTGGACTCTATCTTTAACCACTCCATACAGAACTTCACGCAGACGCACATCATGCAGTGGGACGTCCCCTTCCTCGCCCATTACCCAGACCTCCTGGCGGCGGGAATCCTGGTGGTGGCCTCCTTCTTCATCTCCTTTGGGGTGCAGGTGTCCTCTTACCTAAACCACATCTTCTCCGTCATTAGCATGGCGGTCATAGCGTTCATCCTGGTGTTTGGCTTCATGCTGGCCGACCCAATCAACTGGAGCCAGAAAGAGGGAGGCTTTGCCCCCTTCGGGCTGTCTGGAATACTATCAGGCTCAGCCACTTGCTTCTATGCCTTTGTGGGTTTTGATGTCATCGCCTCCTCCAGTGAAGAGGCCAAGAATCCGCAGAAAGCGATCCCTATCGCTACAGCCATATCCCTCGCCATAGCTACCACAGCCTACATCCTGGTCTCCATGGTGCTCACGCTCATGGTACCCTGGCATTCACTGGACCCCAACTCGGCTCTCGCGGACGCTTTCTTCCGCAGGGGTTACAGTTGGGCTGGAATTATTGTGGCGGTTGGCTCAATCTGTGGTAAGTGTTCCTTTATTTGTCCAATTGACCTACAACGGCATGATCTGATTCAAGTACATATATTCTCTGAGTACTCTGTCTGACCCATAATACTATAATAATACTCTGTCCTCCTGGTTTCCAGCCATGAACACCGTGCTCCTCTGCAACCTCTTCTCCCTCCCTCGGATCGTCTACGCCATGTCGGAAGATGGGCTGTTCTTCTCCTTTTTCGCCCGGGTCAACCCCATCACCAAGGTCCCCGTCAACGCCATCCTGGTGTTTGGGACCCTGATGGCCACCATGGCGCTGATATTCGACCTGGAGGCCCTGGTCCAGTTCCTCTCCATCGGCACCCTCCTCGCCTACACCTTCGTAGCGGCCAGCGTGATTGTGCTCCGCTTCCAGCCGGAGAAGACCAGTGCCAAGGGTACGTCCTCCACCTCTCCCAACCCGGCCGCCGCGCCCTCCCCGGTGGCCCTTGAGACCCAGACCATCACCGAGGGCGCGGGGGAGATGAAGGAGTACGAGTCATTCTCGGATAAGCTCCAGTTGGTGGAGAGGTCAGAGAGCCAGGAGCGGCGGGGCGTGGGGCAGCTGAGGGCCCGCTGGGAGCTCTACCTGGGCAGGGTGGTGGGGGACTTTGAGCCGGGCGAGGTGGTGGCCTTCTCCGTGCTGGCCATGATGGTGAGCGCCGTGTCCCTCTGCGCCGTGGTGGAGTTTGGGAGGAGCCAGCTGCAGTTGCCGCTGTGGAGCTTTGTCACACTGCTGGGGATCTTCAGTGTGGCCTTCCTGGGAAGCCTCTTGTTGATCTGGGCCCACGAGCCACAGAGAAACCAGAAAACCTTCCAGGTTAGTTACTGTTGAATCACCATAACACGTTATGGTGATTCATAGCAAATACTCTGGACAATGGCAAACATCACCTGATCATCCTGCTAAAGTAAATCATTCTGCTCACCCAATTGCAATGGCCGGCAGTTTATAATAGACAGTGAATATACCCTTCTTTGTAAAGCTAATGATGGGAGTCGGCAGGAAATTTTGCAATATTATAGTATGATTTTCTTTCTGAATTTTATATTTTCTGTGCCGTAACCTATGTGTGTAAAGTTTGGGGTCTACAGGACTGTCCGTGACTCCCATTGTTTAAATATGAAACGGTCATAAAGCACAGAACAAAGGTTATGTGAATCAACCATAGGCGAAGACACTGAAGTACTAAAGTATTACAAGACGGCCAGACACAGATCTGGCAGACTCCATTTTTGGGTCAACCTTACGTACAAGTTTTGCAGAAGCACAGATCTCACATCCCCTTCTTAAAGTGGCAGGCCTCGAGGACTCTGTTTAGTTCTCTTTAGGGAATCGGCCATGCCCTCTTTGGGGGAATAGCCACTGCTAGGTGATGGAAAACACGTCAATAACTGTGCCATTTGGGATCTGAATGCATGGAAGGAGAGTCACCTGTCACCTCAGTTTTTACCATTCATTATGCTGCCATTCATAGGCTCAATCACCATGGTGTTGCCTCATGGATGATAGTGATTCAGCTGAAGTTTATTCAAATAGAGATCTTTTGAGATCCTTGTAGATCGCCGCTTTAAAGCATGACGTGTTTTCTTTCCTCCAGGTTCCCCTGGTCCCGCTGGTCCCCGGTCTCAGCATCCTCATGAATGTTTTCCTGATGCTGAAACTCAGCGCCCTCACTTGGGTTCGCTTTGCCATATGGATCGCTATAGGTAACAAAATCTGCAGTATAACTCAACACAATCGTATGAATTCATGATCGCTCTCTTACTTGAAATACCACATTACCCCATTCTCAGCCACCCCATGATCAGATTTGTGGTTGAGGTTTCAGTTTTGAAGCGAAAAGTTTCATCTTCTGTGTTCCAATGCTTGTCCTTTAAGATTATGCAAATGTACACCTTTTTAAGGTCCCACAACAGTATTCATGAATGGAATCTATTGAGTAGGAATATAATTATTTAGTTTATTGAAGGTTCAAGCAAAAAAAACATGTTTGCCTCATTAATAATTAAATATCAAATGAAGCTTTGCTGTGCCCTGTGGAGATGAGTGAAATTACCTCTAATTAGTCAACGGTCACAGACGCTTGCTCACATATATGATTATAAGGCTGTTTAATATAGGATAAGTGGGAGAACACGATTAACTCTTATTAGCCTAGCTCTTCTCTGCACCAGTAAACCATTTAAACACGCCTGTCTGACCACAGCAAGTTTCAAACTTGCATATATCCTGAGCGTTTAACTAGGCAGAGCATTTGGATTAGCCTGAGTAATCACGTCCCTTGAGAAAGCAACATTTCCCATAAACGGCTTTAGCATTAGGATGGCTTTTACACCTCGACTGGCTAACACCACGGTGTCACCAGCCACCAAGGCAATCACCAATGACACAGGTCCTTCAAAGTCTTTGAATTAGAATTAGGTTCGGCTCGCTGATCGATGCCTGCATTAGTGAGATTTGTGTTTTGCTCATAGTTTTCTTCTCCTTCCCTCTCTAGGTCTGTGTGTGTATTTCGGCTACGGCATCTGGCACAGCAAAGAGGGCATGCGGGAGCTCCAGCCCAAAGACATGGCAGCCAGATATGTGGTTCTGCCCAGCGGGAGCCTGGTGGAGACGGTGCAGTCTGTCCAGCCAGACGGACAGGTGGACCCCTCGGCCCACCACGCCAACAACTCCACAACCCCCACCACCACAGCTGCCGAGCAACCGGGAAGGACGTGATCCATGCCACGTCATCCGTCACAGCGGGCCAATGTTATCCGTGTCCCCCGTTCTCTGTACCGCTGCATCTAGCCGCTCCCTCGATGAGCCTGTTTTCTATTGTGTGCCTGTCCCTGAAACTCCGTACTGCCACTGTTCTCTCTCTGTCTGCTCTGCATAAACCAACGTCCCACACTGAGGAGAACGGGGCGATGCACACCGCTGCGTCCCCATGAAGCACATTTAGAATATTATTAATATATAACATTTAGTGTTATATTGGAACCTAGAGAGCTTTTATGACGTTATTATATCTCTCTGTATCTCTTCAGGTGTGGAAAACCGTCCTCTTAAACCAGCTCCTTCGTTCTAGGGTTTCCTGTTTCCCTTGCCTGTCATGTAACCCGTTCTCAGCATTACTTTTGTCAAAGTCTCAGTGTGTTTGCAAGTTATATGGTGCTTTATTTGTGACAAACTGCACTCTGTGCTGTCAAGTATACTCAGTGGATGCTGATCTTAAAATGACCAAAAGGACACTATGCTGGACAGGAGATTTAAAGTTTGACTTTCTTATATTTTATATTATTCATTATTATATTTCTAGCATGTTTTGTTGAAATTATAGAACTTGATTTTCCTTATTTGAATGTTTTGCACTCACATTGATCCTAAGAAACAATCATGTGTCTTTCTCTTGGTTGAAATGTGTAGTCCGTCCCTGTGTTTCTCCCACCAAAGTTAAGTTAATCAAATATGATAAACGCTATACTATTTTTATACTATATCTTTTTTTCTATTGTAATTTCACAGATGCTTCAATAAGGCCATTTTACAGCACATACATCCATATCATCACTTGTTCTGTGTTAATTAGACAAGTGATTGGGAATTCAATCCCTGTTTTAATCCCTTAACTCTCAACCCATGACCCCTTTGAGAACTTAATGTTGAAGACTTTTTTTCTTCCACTGAGTTTTCCCAAATATCATTAAAATGGCAGCCCACCCTTCTAAATATATGGGCACAAATCTATTGCTTAGAATGTCCATACAGTTCAAATAATAGCAGACAGTGGCTTATGTTGTTTTGTCAGTGGTTCCTCTCTCATCCCCCTTTGCGGCATTTGTAATCCGGCAGTCCTGTCTGCTGCTAGGCAGTTTGACCTAGATAATCAACATGTGCATGTGTGACGCTACGTGACAAAACGTTGAAATAACAGTATAACAAACAACACGCTTTAGGGAACTTAACTTTGTTGTGGTTTTTGTTTTGTTTATCTTCAACAGCTGTTTTTGTCTAGTTGTTTATTCCTCCATGGCCCTGACAAGGCCCTCTTTCACCCAGATAGGACCCGTTTATAACATCACTCTTTCTAGATGATCCATATATGTGATGGATATTTTTGTTGTGATACACAAAACCAATGGCCTTAACAATGTTTAGGTGCGCGAGACTTCCAAAGCATACGAGATTGCGGTTTCATTTGTTCCGTATTTACTAGAACAGTTCACATGGTATAATTTCAGTGTTTTAAATGACAAACAAATGAAATAAGCATGTACTAACTGTACCACAACATAGATGATTAAACAAAAAACAATGTATTAGGGCATTGTTCTGTAAAGTAAAACAGTCAGTTTCAAAGGACCATGTTTTAACAATATTGCACAATGTAACTTTGATTGTTAGCTCGGCATTGGCACTGCTGTGCTTCTTGTCTATGTATTTTGTCACCTATTTAAAACGCTGTTCATCATTTGTGCCAGCAAGCACAGTTAAAAGCAAGTTCTTCAAAAATGTTCTTACTTATTAATAGTACTCTCTGTAATCACACATTGAAATCTCAACTTTCTGTTGTATAACGTTACAACTGTATTGCTAAATAAATGTTTTTAAGCATCATTCAAGATCATGGCGCAGTCTTCTAGCAAAGTCCAGAATCCTACAATATACACACACAATATGTATGTATATATATGCTCAATGCCATAATTATACATGTTTTATCTCAATGTCTGCTAAGTGAGCTAATTAAGATTTCAAAATCAAAATCCACAAAATAAGTTTTGTTTTATAATTATTAACGACACATGCCAAGACAAATTACATGCTTGATGTTGCAGCTTAACTGTTTTAAGGATTAACCTCTTGAGAATGTGTTCAACTAAATCAGGGGATCAGTCATTCAAAGTTGATATGTTTAGTTGAATAAATTGATCATAACTCAAATTTATTGCCAGACATGAGTACTTGGAGATTTGTTTTGCACTGAAAAGTTACTCTCATACATTTGATTAGAAGCTTGTCATACGGTCAGGTAACACACGTTACTTGGATTACTAATCAGCAGCTCACATTTCCATTTGCAAATATCATTCATCTGCGAAGTGAAACTCAAAATATACACAGGAACATATAACTTTCAGGAAAATGTGTGTGTGTGTGTGTGTGTGTGTGTGTGTGTACCCTCTCGTGTTTTCTCTCGAAACACTGTTGAAAGACGACTCCAAAAAGTTAACGAAAAAGACTGCACGAATGTCATGCGCTTAGGTTGCCATGGGAACGTCATTTCACAGCAGAAGAGCCTGATAACCAATCTGCCCGCCCACCTGTGTGGCATTGTTTGTGACATCCAAGGCTTTCGGGGCTAGTTCTTTAGTTCTAATGTAAGTCATTCACTGAAGCCAGTCCTTTTAATGCACCACTGCACACTGCTACCTGATAGGGCTCTTTGCAACATGTGCACTGTGGCGTCACTAGAGGTATCCACATGCAACACCATAACATTTACACGCTACGAGAAGTCAAACCATTTTCGAAAAACCTAAAGACACCAAATGAAATGAGACACTGATTAAAAATTTGATATAATTGATAATAGAATTGATGTATAATAACCCAATGACATGAAAATGGTTATGCTCTATTAATGTAGCAGTGAGGTGTAACATTAAATATTTACACTAACATTTACACACAGACAGGTTTCACCTATTCCCTCGGTTTGCTGCAGCCCGGTCCGCCAGGTAGGCGTGGCGTGTTTGACCTAATGTTTTGAATCTCCCGGAACCTCGTCCTCTTCCTGTTTTGCTCTGGAGGATGTGCCCGTTCAGCAGCAGCAGGGCGGAGGAAGGGGAGGAGCGGGAGGCGGTGGGGCTGGCTCGAGTGGTGGCGATGGATGAGAAATCGTCCCCCCAGCCAATATAATTTGGGCCACCTTCTCCTCCACCTGCCCCCATTCGCGGGTCGGGTTTCAGCTGCGCTGCTCTACTGCTGCCGCCCTGCCTGTGATGAAAAAGGAAAGGTCAGCACACAGTGAGCTTTTCACAGCAGCAATATACCCCATGATCATCACAAGCATTGATGTGATCACATCATTGCAGCAAGAGAGTCTGTATGCGAGCAAGTAAGGACTTACGGCGAACTGAAACACTGTGTCTGTTTGGTTTCTACTCGATGGTCCCCCGAAGGAGATGTTTGTGGTGATCTGTACTTAGGTTCTTCAGGTGAGGAGCCCTACAATTAATTGTGAGTATGAGTGATATTATACTATTATTAGGTGATAGCGTCACTTTCAGTCATCAACAGGTCACGTGATAACAGCGTGTCAGAAGGGGGAAACATTGGTATACATAACATATTATGACATGGCATTACCATGGTAACTAATACCTTACCATAGTAGAAATATATCTTTCATTTAGTGTCACAAGGCTGTTGCGCAAAGTTGTATTTTCTTTTTCCAGGAGCTCGATTCGGATGTGGTTGGCCTCTAATTGCTGCTCCATGTCGAAAAGCACATTCCCTGAGCCTTCGGAAGATAAAACACAACAAAAAAACGATATTGTAAGTGTATTTTGTAGTTCATACAAACTAGGCTGTAAAGTTGTTTACATTTAGTAGAAATAAATGAACACTTGCTTATGGTTGAGGCCTTTAGAAACTAGTCACTTACAAAGACAGATGATGAACAAATAAACACAGATTATTGTTGTGAAGCAACTGAAAAATAAACGTCCTCATATTCTGGCGTCAACGGAAATCAATGAGAGCAACTGAAAACTATGCCGGTTTGAAACTAAAACTGTGATTCTGAAAAAGGTATGAATGCTGTCGAAATTTCATCTGAATGGTAAACGGCAGAAAATTGACTGAGTCACGATGTCTTAAGTAATTGAAGTTTCAGAATGGGCTTCAATGGGACCAAATGTAGAAAATGAATATGACGGTTTGAAACTAAATTGACCTCGACTGATTCTGAAGAAGGTTTAAATGATATCGAAATTCCGTTTGGATAGTATGGAAGATACAAGTGTGTAAATTTGTTAAATGGTTAGAACAAAGGTAAACGGTTGAAAATTGATTTAGTTACGTCTTAAACAGTTAAAGTACCATAGGAAATGGTTGACTCCCATGTTAAAAGAAAGTGGAAAAAGCTGAATAGTTTAAAAGTTGAAAGAGTTGAATAACGCTGATAGATAGCGATCATGTCGACCAAAAAACGGGCGGAAGAAGAATAAAAATAAAGATTTCAATATCTAGAGTGTGAATGCTACAGGATTTACACTAATAAACAACAAGGCCTTACTCTGAGGCTGTGTCAGGTGCATGGTGGCGAGTTCTGGAAAGGCCACCAGCAGTCTCTCCCTGTGGCTGAGATCCTTCACTTCTCCGTCCAGACGCCCCACGATGCTTTTCAGCTCTTCCACCTGAGCCTCCAGCAGATCCTTCTCCCCCTGGAGCTCAGCGCACAAGACCTGGGAAAGAAGAGGGAGAGATGTACTTGTATTATACCGGTCGTTGAGTCGTTGACCAGCATCCACAGAAGACAGGCAAAGGTTAAGGGTTCACCTAAGGCAGCAGATATGGGCACATCTAATGACGACCAGGCCTGCCATATCAAGCTTGTTCATACCCCCATCCAACTACTCTTTACTCTTTACATAGCCTGGCGCCTCAAACTGTATTTAATTTCCTACAAGCTTAGCCTTGCATAGATGGTGTATATCTGGTTTACAACTTTTTTTAACTGCAATGGTTTGTTGTGTTAATTGTGTATAATGTCTGTGTTTTCTGTTGAATGAACTGATATTGTCTGCACACAAAGATAGCGATTGGAATGGCACCTGCTGGGGGGCGGACTGATCCAGCAGTGTCTTCTTCTCCTCTGTCACGTGGTTCAGTTGATCCTGGAGCTGGCTCTGCCGCGCCTCGCTCTTCTCCAGCTGGCTCTGCAGCTCCTCCCGCTCCTGGTCTAGAGTCTCCATCCTCTCCACCAAGGACTTTTCCTGGGCCTGCATGGACTGGAAGGAGCATTGGGTACCAGGATGAAACCTCAACACAACGTGTTGATCTAGTCACCATGGAGAGGTTTTCTAGGTTTGACTGTATTTTCAATAGTCTGATAATCAAACGCTTGATTGATAAATCTGAATACTGACTGAATACGCTCAACTGCTTCAATGTAATCAAGAAAGTTTTTAGGATGATCTAAAAGCCGGTGGGATTGGACCACTCACCACTTGTTGATGGCAAGCGCTCTGATACTTGGAAGACTCTTTGTTGAGGCTGAGCTGCATGTCAGCCATCTGACTTTCCAATAGCTGGGTCCTTCCCTGCAGCTTGAGGTGGGCCTCTTCTGCTGTCCGCAAGGCCTTCACCATCTTCACCAGACCGCCTTTCTCCCTCTCTACCAGGGAATATGATGGTCCAAAATAGTGTTTTACATTTACACAGAATGAAACATAACAAACACAAACCTAACAAAAAAATGTAACAACTTACCCAGCGTATTCAAACTTTCCAGTTGTGCAGCTAATTCCTCTTTCAATTTAGATATCTGGTCTTCAAAAATGGAATTACCTGCAACAAACCATCCATTAAACATGAAACATATAACCAACCAACAAGCTTATAGGTTGCTCTCTACAACATAAGGGGATGTCACTGTACTCCTCAGCAGGCGTTGTTGTTCCTCTTGCAGCCTCCTCTCTTTCTCTGTCACGGACCTTTGCGCTTCCCGCAGTAAAAGCTCCATCTGGCGTTTGCTGGCGAGGTACTTTTCCCTTTCCTTCTTCGCACCCTCCTGTGCTCTCTCCAACCGATCCTTGGCTTTTCCCCCCTCTTTCTCTGCGGCGGTGAGCCTATCGGTGAGAGGCTGCACTGTCCCCCGCACCTCCCTGAGGTGTTTCCCCAGCCGACCCATATCCCTCCGCTGCTCCCGCGCCCACTGGGCGAGGTCACCTGCGCTCAGGTGTCCAAGCTCCACCGTGTCGTCCACAGCGACCAGGAGGGGCTGCAGGGAGGAGGGCAGGCCCTCGCTCTGACACAGCTCCACCAGGCAGTCCCCGGTCTGCCTCAACACACACTGCACCTGATCGCAGGCGTCACAGGGGACGAGAGACGACTCCACCGTCTGGCAGCTGACCTTGCGGGTGGGGGTGCAGAGAACCGTAGGCGAGGGACGGAAATTAGGATGGGTGGGGACAGCGTTGACTTCATTATTTGCAAAGGAGTGGAGGGAACTTGAAGAAGACAATAAAGATGCACGTGAAGATTGACTCCCGGAGTAAAGAGACAGTGAGTGTTTTTTTTCTTCACAGTCCTTTGGATTTATTTTAGTTGCTCCCTGGCTTTCTTTAAATGCATCCTGTTAAAGGAAAAAAACATCCAATTCAAGAATGTTGAACAACCAAATGCATATGTTTTGTTTATGAATACGGTAGGTTAAAAAATGCTTGGTGTACCTTTAGGTTAGCAAGTTCAATTAAATTACTCCAATAATGCCTGACAATCAGACCGACTGACACACATCCCTGCTTCTGACTGTGCTCACTGCTTGGTCCGCTCCTCAGCTGCACCGTATAAAGACTGAAACTTTGCAGCAGCAGCAATAGCCTTGCTCAAGAGGGAGAGACACTATTAATTATGGCCTTGTACGTTTCATAATTTGATGAGCTGTTGCGACATTTACCTGTCAATCACCAGCTCCAGCAATACAATGTAGGAGTACTGGTTGAATTCATCATCCCCTTCAATGTGGTCATACTGCTCCAGCAGCGAGACCAGGTCGAGGTTGCATGACAGCTTGTCAGGGAACTTCCAGGAGGAACAGCGTACAGGTCCCGTCCTGGAGAACACTTCCAGAATGGCCCCCTGGAGGTCGATGAGGTCTTTTCTGAGACTTTCAACACTATCTCGACTCCCTAGAAAAGGACTCATTTTCGAAGACTGAGATTAATCTTCCTAACCCATCCATAGAGGGTAGGCCCAGTGAAGTAACGCTTCCTCGCTGGTAGATTGTTGACGCTGCATCTCCATAGCGACTTCCACAAAGAACTCCAAGTCCCATCATTCTTAGCGTTGTGATCCCGGAAGTAGTTGACCTTCATTGAGAGTGGGCTGACGAACACACGACGCGGTAAGTTCTTTAGTGTGGCTGAAGCAAATGTTTATATAACGTTCTTATAAATGTTCTTTATCCATGTTCTGTAAACGTTTCCATCGCGTCTGAAAACGGTGGGTGCTTATTTTTTCGCAGGTAACCTTCTGCCCCACACAAAGAAGCAGCCATGCCGCCCGGGCCTGTAGCGATCGTTCAGCCTGAACCCAACATCCCGGTAAGGCTAGCAGGCTGGCTAACGTCGCTGACCATTCAGCGAGAGAAACAGTGTGAAATATGCTATTTGGTTTTAATTCCATCCCAAGATGGAGCAGTTTCCGTTGTAATGAGCTATTGTTACCCTTCATAGGTTAACGAGACTGAAATTAATGGTTAATGTGCACTGCATTTTGTAATGACGAGTGTTTTTTTTTATATTTTATATTCTTCATGAGATATATTTTTTACACTTCATTTGTGACGATGTGAAAAAAGTTGTGGTCTTTATTTTGTCTGCCTCCTTAGTAATACGCTGTGTTGTATTGCCTTGGACCATCATTGCTATGCTGATGACACGCAAATCTATGTATCGCTATCACCAAATGACTATCGGCCCATAGATCTGCTGTGCCAGTGCATTGAGCAAGTGAAGGAATGGATGTGCCGAAATTTCCTTAAACTAAATGAGGACAAAACAGAGATAATTGTATTTGGTCCTAAAACGGAAAGGCTTAAAGTAACCCAACACCTTCACTCTCTGTCCCTGAAAACCTCAATCAAAGCCAGAAATCTAGGGGTTATCATGGATTCAGATTTACATTTTGACAGTCACATCAAATCAGTTACAAAATCGGCATATTATCACCTTAAAAATGTAGCAAGACTTAGCGGGCTCATGTCCACCGAAGACTTACAAAAACTTGTACATGCCTTTATCACTAGTAAGCTTGATTACTGCAATGGTCTCCTCACAGGTCTTCCAAAACAAACTCTGAGGAAGCTTCAGCTTGTTCAGAATGCTGCTGCTAGAGTTCTAACAAAGACCAAAAGATTTGATCATATCACACCAATTCTGAAATCGTTACATTGGCTTCCTGTAGGTCAGAGAATTGATTTTAAAATCATGTTGCTAACCTATAAATCCCTACATGGTTTAGGCCCAAAATATTTAACTGATATGCTTCCACTACATCAGCCTTCTAGACCACTAAGATCCTCTGAGACCAATCTGTTAATTATCCCCAGAGTAAACACAAAACATGGGAAAGCAGGATTTAGTTACTATGCAACAAATAGCTGGAATAAACTCCCAGAGGATTTAAGACTTGCCCCAACTCTGAGCACCTTTAAAACAAGACTGAAGACTTTTATGTTTGCTATAGCTTTCTGCTAAAATCTTAAATACATTGCACTTTCTAAAAAGCTTTTTTAACTTTGCCTTTATTTTCTATTTTAATACTAAAATGCCTTTTTCTATATTAACCATTTCTTTGCATATGTTTTTCTTTTACTTATCTATTATTTTATTTTATTGTATGACAATGTTTATATGTGAAGCACTTTGAGTCTGCCTTGTGTATGAAAAGTGCTATATAAATAAAGTTGCCTTGCCTTGCCTTGCCTTGCCTTGGGCGTCAAATTGTTTCTTAGTAAAGAATTGGTTGTTTTCCTGTTTGGTGTGTATCTCATAACTTATATTGTCTCTTACCAGAATGATGAACCTGTGGAGGAAACACCAGCTACTAAACCTATAGTTGGTATTATTTACCCGCCCCCAGAGGTCCGAAACATCGTCGATAAGACAGCCAGCTTTGTTGCCAGGTTTGATACTCCCGATAATGTTGTGCAGTCATATATTTTAAATGTGTAATTTGATGATAAACTAACGACTGCTGCCATTTCACAGAAACGGACCCGAGTTTGAAGCTAGGATTCGGCAGAATGAGATCAACAATCCCAAGTTTAATTTCCTCAACCCCAACGACCCTTACCATGCCTACTACCGCCACAAAGTCACAGAGTTCAAGGAGGGCAAGGGACAGGAGCCATCTGCAGCGGTGCCTAAGGTCATGCAACAGCAGGCCCTGCAACAGTCACAGCAGCAACCTCAAAAGGTACAGACACACGTATGCATCAATATTAATAATTTTAGTATCCTTAAAATGACAAGTTTAGTACATTTTTTTATTATGTTATCATAGCCCAGGGCCTGAAAGTAGAAGGCGTTATCGTTAGGGCTGTATCTATTCCAATATATATACTTATGTGAAATTCAATATCCAGTATTGAAATGTAACTGTAAAACTCATTTTTTGCAGTCCCAGGTGATTCATGAGGCAGTGATCCCCAAAGAACCGCCCCCTGAGTTTGAGTTCATCGCCGATCCTCCGTCCATCTCTGCGTTTGACCTCGACGTCGTCAAGCTCACCGCCCAGTTTGTTGCCCGTAACGGCCGTCAGTTTCTTACCCAGCTCATGCAGAAAGAGCAAAGGAACTACCAGTTTGACTTCCTACGGCCCCAGCACAGCCTGTTCAACTACTTCACCAAGCTGGTTGAGCAGTATACAAAGGTAAGCAGATCAAAAGCTACAAAACTTTTTGACGTCATACTCCCGGCGAATGTGTTGGATTGACCACTTTTCCACGTCTCCCCTTGCTGTAGATCCTCATCCCACCCAAGGGCCTCTTGCAAAAGATGAAACGGGAGGCGGAGAATCCAAGAGATGTGATGGACCAGGTAAGCCTGCTCCCAGGAGCTTCACTCATTCAAATTGTTGCAGCGTGATGACCACTAACATCTGCTGCCTTCAGGCCGCGGTCACTAGCGTTTTCAGTTGTAAAGAAGAAGTTATAACTTCTCAATTTCAACAATTATTTATTTAGAACCTTTAAAAACCACACAAAATAAAGCCCCTCCCTATCTCCATCTGCCCTCCCAAACACATTGCTGTTTGTTTTACATCCAGTGTCCATCTAAAGGTACACACAGAAAGAAAAGAAAAATCTGTCAATGGACCTCATTCGGGCGGGATGTATAGAATCAATCACCAATGTTAGCCTTCTTGTCCCGGTCCGACACTCTTTACATGAAATATCCAGACGGCTACCTTTTGAATTGTGACACTTTCACCCATCTTGATTGATAAATATAACGGCAGGCTACATATTATAAAATGTAGGGCCATATGAAATCCGTTTTATTTTTTTCCAAATTCTGTTTTTTCCGTTTTAATTTTCATTAATTCCGTTTTTACACTTAAAATCATCAGAATGAGTGTCAAATAAGTGCGAACGAATACAATTTAATCAGAGAGACTACATTTATTAAAACATCACAACATTGCACTGTTTTTAGTGCTTCAAATAAAAACATGACATCAATATTAAAGTGCTTATAAACTCTTTTTTTATAAACTCAAATTGTTGTTTGAAGGGGCGTGCCCTGGCTACGGCGTTCATTGTTTTTCATAGGGATTTTGGACTTCAAGTGGTCATCGCACGTATCTTTGCGTTTCCAATCGATAGTATGTTGACATATTCTACAAAACACCTGAGTGATAGAAGTGTTTTGGATATTGTTCGGCTCTGAATTTGGGGTTAGAACCGAATTACGGGCGCTTCAACTTCTTCTTCGGCTTCTTGTTAGGAGCGGGACCTATTGTTTGCGTGGTGGACCGGGGATTTTTTTTTAACATTATTGTGCGAGTGACTGCTAAACATTCAGTGACGTTAATGTCACCTGTGTTGTTTCCCTTTTCCCTCGAAACTGAATTTCACCAAAATAATGGCGAATTCCGCTGCATATTGTAAATGTGACGTCTGATGTGCCTTGTCCCTGTTGCATGTTATATGTGCTGAAGAACAGGAAACTGCTGGAAATCAGTTATTTTACTAAGACAGGCCCGTTTTAATTTGTAACTTTGTTACTTTTAATACTTTCCTGCTTAATAAAATATCAGTTGATTCCGTTTTTATTGTCCAATTCCGTGATTCCGTCCGCGTTTTCGTTATCGCGGATTTCATAGGGCCCTAAAAATGCAACCGGTGAGGTGGATGCCATGTAATCATGTAAATAAAACCTTTATGGCTGTAAAATCCTTCAGATTAATTACCGCACATGCTGCATCCTAAGCAAATGTAGTACATTGTTGTTGCACCTACATGTTGGCGCATTAACTTTCACCGTAATGATTAGGGCTGTAACGATACGCGTATCAAACCGAAAATCGCGATACTCAAAGCCACGAACCTGTCTCGCGGTGTGAGAAGGCAGAAGCGCAATATGCCCTTTCTAACTCTTCGGTCAAATTGTCCGATTGAAATTTGCTAATAATTTGTCTAAATAATAGTCTGCTGACAGCGCCCCCTCCTATCGATGCCGTAAATATGTGACGAGATCCCCTCTCTGTGATCACAGCTCTCCGTGGCTACGGAGGATTGCATTTCTCCACAGCCGTAGAAGTCCTCATATGAACGACATTTATCCAGAGTGGGCCAAGCGCGAAAAAAATTGCCTGTGTGATCCTGTCTCTATTGTTTTGTGTGATATGACTGGCAGTTTGTCTGCTTATAGGTCGGAATGAAGCGGCCACCGATTATTGACAGGATGGGTACTTTATTCTACCGGACTCGTTCGCTTCTTCACTAGACACACGCGCTACCGCTCGCTCTCCTCGCTCGTCCACTCACTCGCTGACGTCACTCACACACGCATACGCACACTGCCATTCTCGCGTATACATATATGCTACTCGTAACACTATGCCTCGTTATTGCGACGTTCATGTTTTTCCTCATCTATTGAAAGTTAGGCTATTAAACATGTTGCATTCTATACGGCCTGATTATGTCATTATTTAAGCTACATAGCCTAATAAGAAGCGCTAATAAGGATATTTGAATAAACCAACCAAACAGTTAAAGGGGCCCTATTATGCCTACCAGCAAAAAGCATCCTCCAACTGCAATCTTTGGTTATTTCTTTATTAATTTAACTATACTTTAATAGTATTCTTTCGGTTCAAATCTGTTCAGTGTTCCAAATTATTTGTAATCAAATGTTACATTAAGATAATCGGTATTTAAGTGTTGTTTAAATAAAATGCTTTTTAAATTTAAAAGAATCGTGGGATGTATCGAACCGTGGGTCAAAAATCGTGATACAAACCGAATCGTGAATTTGTGTATCGTTACAGCCCTAGTAATGATGCAATAATAGTCCAATAGTAATACAAAAGCAGTCACTGACCATGATCAACTCCTTCATGATGGTTCATTTAGTGGCACAGAATTCTGTCCGGAACATATAGAACACTGAGTAAAACCCTGATGACTCGTTTGTCGAGCCGTTAGACCCTGTTGGACACAGTAGACAGTGGTTGATTAACCACATCCACTTTGAATGTATGAACATGTTCTCCTGTTGGGATACGGCTCACCAGGGACTGTAACTCTGCCTGTTTCTAGGTGAAGTACCGTGTGGAGTGGGCCAAGTTCCAGGAGCGCGAGAGGAAGAAGGAAGAGGAGGAGAGGGAGAAGGAGAGGGTGGCCTATGCACAAATCGACTGGCACGACTTTGTTGTGGTGGAGACTGTGGATTTCCAGCCCAACGAGCAGGGTAGGTGGAAGCCGATACTGTTCAGCAAAGGTTCTGATGTAACTCATTGGACATGTTAGCTCTGTCTCAAAGCCCTGGCTGCAGCCTTCATAGCACTGACATATGAAGGTGCCTCTGTTAGTGGTGCACCAATTGATCGGACACCAAGCATGATCAGCCGATACGCCCTAAAATCAGTGGTCTCCTGATGAACTTGACATTTTCCGATTGCAGGGGCCAATCAAATGACTAAAAAAGGATTCGACACGACGTGCCGTCATGAGTTTCAGTCATTAAGAGCCCCCTAAGAATATTGTAATTGAGTAACAAAACTGTAGCCTTCTGTCCTTCCCGGTTACACATGAAAGCTTATTTTTACGAAGCAGAATAGTCCCATAAGACGGCGGCTGGCCGGGCTTTGAGACCAAGCTATTGTGTAGGAAAATATTATAGGCATGAAATTAACGTCATATTTTTTTCTCATATATTTGTTTAATTTTGAATCCTCAGGTCACTTCCCTCCACCCACCACACCTGAAGAGCTCGGCGCTCGCATCCTCATCCAGGAACGCTACGACAAGTTTGGGGAGAGTGAGGAGGTTGAGATGGAGGTGGAGAGCGATGACGACGAAGACGGGCGCGAGGATCGCAATAATGGCCAGCCTGCGCAGCCGGACCAGGACACCCAAGTGCAGGACATGGACGAGGTTGGAAGAAGAAGGCACCCTTTATGAATACAAGAAAATATGATTGAACACTTGATTTGCCAGTGTGTAATGCCTTCCTTGATCTCTCCAGGGATCTGATGATGAGGAGGACGGAATGAAGGCTCCTCTTCCCCCAGACAACCCCATGCCCCCTCCGCTGCCTCCTACGCCAGATCAGGTCATCATCCGCAAGGATTACGACCCCAAAGGTATCCCCGACTAAACTTAAGACATAACCCCTTGAAAATGACCTTTCTGGTTAATCATCCTCTGGTTAAAAAGTCTAGTCTTAATCCATTCTACCAGCCTTCTCAGTGTCCTGTTACAAAGGTTGCTTATCCATTCATGTATGTGGACACTCCCACTTGTGAAAAACACAGAAAAGGGCAGATTTTGATAAGGCTTGTAATGGCTAATCACACTCACACCTGGTGGTATAAAATCACCCCTTTTTAACACCTCGCTTCACTTGTTTGTAGTGTTATTGTCTGTGTTTCCTGTTCATACACTGACATGGTCTACACAGAAAGATAGTAGTTTGATTTGACCATGGAAAAAGCTCACCGGTGCACCAAGTAGTACCTGCTGGGGGTGGGTTGACCCAGGAGGTGTATGATGGATAATACTTTCCCTTGTTTCAGCCTCCAAGCCTGCGCCCGTGGCCACAACCCCGGATGAGTACCTCATCTCGCCCATCACCGGAGAGAAGATCCAGGCAAGCAAGATGCAGGAGCACATGCGTATCGGCCTGCTGGACCCCCGCTGGCTGGAGCAGAGGGACCGCAGCATCCGCGAGAGGCAGATCGAGGACGAGGTGTACGCCCCGGGACAGGACATCCAGAGCAGCCTGAAGCAGCTGGCCGAGAGGCGTACCGATATCTTTGGTGTGGAAGAAACGGCCATCGGTAAGAAGATCGGAGAGGAAGAGATCCAGAAGCCAGAGGAAAAGGTGAGCTTCCAGAACACACTTTTCTCAAAAGATTGCAACTCTGCCGATGATCTCCATTTTGTTTTGAATCTGTGACTTCGTACTTAGTGTGTCCGTCTCATCCCATTCGTAGGTCACTTGGGACGGTCATTCTGGTAGCATGGCGCGTACACAGCAGGCCGCCCAGGCCAATATCACCCTGCAGGAGCAGATCGAGGCCATCCACAAGGCCAAGGGCCTGGTGGGAGAGGATGACGGCAAAGAGAAGATTGGCCCCAGCAAGCCCCACGAACTCCGTCACCAGCCTCCCATCTCCTCCCCCATCCTACCCAGACCCAATCTCCCGATGCAGGTGCCTCGGCCACAATCTTCCGTAAGTTCACACCGTCTGGACAAATCTTTGTTTGGTAAAACCGTATTTATAGTCGCCTTGCGTAAGGACATGAGCGAGTGTTTATCCAAAATGACGCTCTTGGCTCATGCAGCGTTTTGATGCAGACCACGCAGCGAAGCATGTGAAGTACCAGAGTCGAGGGCTCTATGGGCTCGTCCATAGCAACGTTATGGCTAATATAGACATGCCGTGGCCATGCTAGGACAGTCTGTGCACTCCATAAATGTTGCGTCAGCGCTACTGTAAATGATGCTTTACCTAAGATCTACTGGATGAGATTGTAGTGTAACAAACATCAACGCTAAATGTTCATGTCCAGATGCTGCCTCCGGTGCGTACCACCCTGCTCTCTGCCGTGCCGGTTCTCCCGCGGCCACCCATGGCCCCCGTGGTGCGCCTGGCCTCCGGGCAGGTCCTAACCCCCATGCCGCAAATGATGCACAATCCCCGCATCAACGTGGTGCCCATGCCTCCTTCCAACCCCCACATCATGGCTCCCAGGCCGCCTCCTATGGTGGTCCCTTCTGGTAAGAAAGACGGTGTTATTGCTGTGTTTGAAGTGAATAGAAATACGGGAACTTTCGATTATCGTTTTTTCAGGGCAGATGCCGATATTGGATTAATATAGGACAGATATTATGTACCAAATTGGATATTATGCAATGCAAATCGAATATATGAATTATGTATTTGAGAAGATGTATAGATGATTAAAAGTGAAGCAGTTGAGTTAAATGGGCATGCTAATGATTAGAATTAGATAAAGCAAATCAGTTTGAAATCAAAGCCTAACTTTTAAAGGATTTTATTTGGCCAGTTGGATAAGATCAAAGGTTAATTGTTGACATTGTCATTATGTTATGTACATCAGCCATGAATCTCTGGTTCAACTCAACCCTTCTCGTTGTGTAGGTGTGTTCTGAAATTGGGTAGTTGGCGATCAATGACATATTTTCAAAAATAGCATTTTGAATTTCCCATAGCTCTTTGTGAGGGTTAGTTCATCAGTTGATGAGGAGGATCACATCCTAGCTGAGCATTGCTGTGCCACAGTTGACTCCATATTGGCATAGGGGACACGCATTGGGTTCAATATCTGTCGGTGGATGACGTGCAATGGCCAATACCTGATTGCTGATGCTCATCTTGCTTCTGCCCCGCCAGCCTTCGTCCCCGCCCCACCAGTGCCCCAGCCACCGGCCCCCGCACCCCCGTCCCACCCACCCCCTCCTCGTGACGATGAACCCATGAACAAGAAGATGAAGACTGAGGACAACCTCATGCCCGAAGAGGAGTTTCTGCGCAGGAACAAGGTCGGTTAGACTATTCTATGTTCTGTGTTTTGGCACCGTGTTTAAAGCCCTGGCATCCCATTCCATGATATCCTTGAACCTGATTATAATACATTTGTCTCGACTCCAGGGCCCTGTGGCGGTTAAAGTCCAGGTTCCTAACATGCAGGACAAGACCGAATGGAAGCTAAGTGGGCAAGTGCTCAACTTCACCGTTCCACTAACGGACCAGGTATTATGTTTACTTTTAACGGTTCATACTCTGTCTCTAAAGCTAGAGTACATAGTTCTAACGTGAATAATGTATTCCCTAGGTATCTGTTATCAAAGTCAAAATCCACGAGGCCACAGGCATGGCTGCTGGAAAACAGAAGTTACAGTACGAGGTAATTCATCTTTTTATTCTTTGAATATCTACAGTCTCATCTCTAAGGTTGCAATTGATTAATTGTGTTGTCTTTTGTAATTTCTAGGGTATTTTCATCAAAGATTCAAACTCCTTGGCTTACTACAACATGAACAATGGTGCAATCATTCACTTGGCCCTGAAAGAGAGAGGAGGCAGGAAGAAGTGAAGCAGGCATCCAGGGAAATGTATTCACAATGTTTAACCTGATTTTTTTCTTTTATTCGTGCCCTGCAATATTGCCCCCCACGATTGTATTTGGGTTTTGGTTTATAGCATCAACAGACAAAAAGAAATCCCACAATATTTTAACATGGATTCTGTCTTGTTCCCTTTGTTTTAAGTCACCTGGCTTCAGTTGACTTGATTTGTTTATAACATCAACAGACCAAAATAATGCCAACAATATTTTAACATTGATTCTGTCTTGTTCCCTTCGTTATTAGTCACATCTATTCGGTTGTCTTGATAAATGTGTTGTGAAGTGGTCAGTTAGTTTAGAGTGTAATGCTCTTGAACTCCTCAATAAAGGACAATACATGTATCTGTGTTTATTAATTGTTATGTCCTCCATATTTTTTGCTCTAAATTTTGATACGGATCGCAGAATGGTCAAAGTATTAATTGTGCGCTGAAAGAAAAAAATTGCAATTCCTCCGTGGACCACCAGAGGGAGCAGCGGGGCGCTCTGCTCCAGTGTTGACAGACCGGAGGAGACCGAGGAGGGTCGAGAGACCGGAGGAGCACAAAATGTCTAGGAGTCTAGGAGTGGGTGACAACGAAGCAGAATAGCGTTAGATAAGTAAACTATCTTGAAGATGGACATGTGCGCTCTGGTAACATGTTGGGCGATCATAAGTAAAACGGTTTGACTATAGGATTGAACTAAACGAGTACATTCCCGGTGATATTTGTTGTATCCACACTAAAGCTTTCTACTAGCTAATGTTTGCTGACGTTAGCATCAACGTTAGCAAGTGGTAGCTAGCAAGCCAGCTCAGCCAGTGGCAAAAGTAAAGCTCACCTCTCTGGTACAGTCTGCCGACTGCCATGTCGGTGTTCGCCTAACACGGCATTTCTTATTTTACCGAGCTAACGATAAGCTGTGGCCGCGAACAGGACATGCTAGGGCGGCTTCTCGACCCGACATGCTTCCCGAAAAAGAGCTGAAAGTTTGAGCTGTCAAGCTTGTTGACGTAGCTAAGCTACTTAGCGGAGCTAGTTAGCCGAGCGGCTACCATGGCCAGGATAGAGAACGGTCGTCAGTCGATCGATACGAGGAGCATCAGAACGATCAGCAGCAGCCACACGCACATCGACGACGAGAGCTCCTTCGGCTCCGACTCGGAGCTCAACGGCTTCGTCAGCGAGCGGCACACCGACAAGTACGGCTTCATCGGCGGGGCACAGAAGTACTCCGAGGAGTCGTAAGTAGTGAACTTATTGAACTTTGTAGACATTGTTTTTAAGTTGGTATCCGTATGTGTTTTTATGTGCACGCAACGCAAGGCGGTTTGTGGGATAACTAAGGAGATAGATCATAGATTGAATGTGTTCAACTTTTCAAACTACTCGTTTCTTCTGTCCCAGCTGTCAACAAACGTCCCCTCGCTGAGGTTGAGCTGTATTGTGGTTATTGGCTTGATACGGCCTGGACTAATCAGTTATCCAAAGGAATGTATTCCCTGGCTGCATATGTCTTTTGCGTGTGGTCTCCCAAGGGGACAAGTTAAGTGAGGGATGCATGATGAGATGAATAAATGTCATCGCTTTACATTGGATTAGTCTGCGACACAATCCAACGTGGCGAATATTGTGCTGTCCTCAATACGTCGCTTTATACTATAATAACACGACTTAAAAATCATGTCAATGTCTTTTTATTTGTTCAAGCTATTGTAAGCTATTTTCTGTGCTTTTAAACTAAACATGCACAAGCACATTTCAGTGATATTTTCACTCCTTTTTGTTGGACCTTATGGCTACGAAACAGTCCTGAGAATTAAGGGAATCAGAGCTCAGCAAAGGGCTTCCTGGCCTGAGACGTACTGCTCTACGTAAGGTTTACTGGAGTTTGTGGCATTGCCCTGTGCCACAACCCTGGTGCCCCATTACTAAAGACCCGTTTCTGGCTAAAAGGGTTGTGTAGGTTTTCACTGACATGGTGTTTTAATGGACTGTTACGACTTTGGGCTGGTGCAATCTACCATGTCCAGACTTATAGTCTCAAGGCATCCAATGTTCTTGGACAGTGTCTGGCTACCTCCCCTTTTAAATAAATTGCGCTGCCCAAGATTTATAGTAGACCTCTCTTTGAAGACTTTCCATACCCTACAATTACAGGCCTGTGTTGATCAGTTAATGACATGGTTGAGCTTCACATCAGGCACACATCAGGATGCAGCCTATCCATGGCTATATTTAATTTTTCTGTTTGAAAATGTCTGATCTTCATCGCTTCTTCTTGGAGCTGAGTGGTACAATCATTAATTACATCATGGAACAGGCTCAACCACGTGCTCTTTGATGCAAAACTATTTAATTTATTTTGATTGTTGTCATATGACATATTTATATGAAAACTTGACCAACTTGTTTCTTAGTTCCTGATACTACTAGATGGCATTTAGCCTATTTCATTCATTTGTTTTCTTTAAATGTATCCCTGCTCTCTGCATATTTTAAGTCTGGGCTATTGAATTAGTTTAACGAATGACTCACACTATAACTTATCTCTGCTCCCTACCGCTCCCCTCTGCAGGGCCCAGGACGTGCCTCCAGAAGTGCTCAGGCAGAGAGAGGTGAAATGGCTGGACATGCTCGGCCATTGGGACAAATGGATGGTCAAGCGTCACGACAAGGTCAGAGCAAGGAGATGGGCACACTTCTGTCCTCCATTTAGCCTGTAGCGCGTTGGTACAAATATTGAATTGCTAATGTATTTTGGCAATTATGTATTTGTTAAAGTGGCTTTCTGTACGCACGTTAGTAGCACAATACATTTATGAGGTTTTTTTTTATACGGTAGCCTTGAGTATTTGCTAGGAAAGCTATCAAACACAGTGGCAGCCATGTGTCAATATTCAATTACTCAAATAGGAGGCCACTGTTGTATCATACCACTTGGCCTACTCACTCGCCTAGCTGGTTCTCAATAATGGCTCCGCAAGTATGCAACTCCTGCTCATTTCCATGAGTCAGCAGCAGGCCGGAACACGATCCATCCCTTTCTCTACAGTCACCCCACGGATCATGTGACAGAGTGACAGTCTGAGATGCAGGGTGGAGCACAGCTGACAAAGCATAACAGACACTGTTGTGAAGTTCCCTGTCTCGCTGTGGGCACAGCTTGTTGTCATTTGCTCTCGCTGCAGTCCCCCGAGTGAACACGCTGATGCTGTGTAAAGGGAAACAGTCATGAATTAGTGAGTTTGGAATGGAAGTGATTGACTTGGTAACTGCCTACACACTTGTGGAAGTGATGGTTGTGTTTCTGGGTTTATTGCTACTGGACACGTACAGTGTGTATACAGCTCTCCTCAGAGGGTTGAGTGCTCTATCAAAAAGACAAACAGCTGTCTAATGGAAATGCAGGTTTGAAGCCTACTGTGTGATTTGCCGGTCTACGCACACATTGTAAACCCTTTTGCGATATTCTTATTTTGAGGAATTATCTTAAATTGGTATTTAGACAAATTCGTAATATTATTATTAGGTGAGCCTGAGAAAAATCAAAGCATCAATTTGATTAAACGGCATATTTGAACAACTGGACAGAATAAACAGAACGTTTATATTTTCCTAATTTGTACTCCTCCTTGTAAAACCTTCAAAAAACTACTGCTTGGAATTGATTGATTGCACTAATTAATTGGTTGACCCGCTGCGTCTCTACAGGGGGTTCAACCCTTATTGTTCGGATGACCCTCTCATTTGCAATAGAAGAAATAAGTGAAAAAATTCCCAAAGCAGTCCACACAGATCCACAGCCTAAACGCACATATTCAGCATATATATTCAAAACAATTTCAAAAAGTAAGAAGTAATCCTCAAAGAAATGTATAAAAGTAGGGCTTACAGTGTCGCACACTGACAGATACATGCATTATTTTCCTTGCCTTTGGAGCCTATTTTATGAGTGATATATCTCAGAAGGGAGGCAGAATAAGTCATGTTTAGGCGTAAACTGAACATCTGTACTCAATCCGAACAGGTGGAATTAGGGATGGACGATATATATATATATATATACCGATATCGCAGTATGATCCCATTGTGCAGTAATTATCTTGTGGAGGGATGCCTCCATTGATTGTGTGGCTTGGTTGTGTTCGACGTAGAGCCCACCTAAAACCGCTTTATAACAATCAAGTTTCATTGGCTGGTTTCCCTGACATCTATAAGTGTGAGCAGACGGGTCCACAATACGAACACACCCTGTGGAGCAAACCATGTGACGTGTGTGACTCAATTGATTGAAGAGAAGGAGGCCTTGGTGACACTCGTCAGTTCAATGCGACTCTAATCAACCGACCACGCCAGGACGCATTAACTGTCAGGCCCAGATCGGAGTTCACATTATGACATTTAGCAGACATTTTTTTCCAAAGCAACTTACTTATGCGTACTTATTCATAAACATGTTCACACAATGATGGCGATGTCCACCATGCAAAGCGACCGCCAGCTCGCCTGGAGCAGTTACTGTTAGTTGTCTTGCTCAGGGACACATCGACAATCGGCTAGGAGGAGCCAGGGATCAAACAAGCAGCCTTCTGGTTGTCAGCCCGCTCTCCCTCCTGGGCTAGGCAATGGCAATGTCGGCGGACTAAAGGTCTTTAAACCAGCGGCCCATGACTTCATGGAGCCTGCCAGGATCCTTCTCCGTCCCCTCGGCAGCCACTTTGGGAATCCTTCAGGGGATCTCTTCTAGTTCAGGTTTTCAAGTTTTCAAGGGCCCAAGGCGGGTCATTTCCGGTCTTGAAGCATTATACCGTTCCCGTTTGTCTTTGTGATTGTGTCATGAAATTGGCTCGTCATTGTTTATTGTAACCTACATTAGCCTCTTTAGCAAACCTACCCGAAAACAAACAACACAACTTTACTTTAGATTGTATTGCACGCACAGCAAGACACAATTCACAAATTGGTGACCGTAATAAAGTAGCAATGTAATCAAGTGTCTAAGAGCATTTAAAATCAACATTAAAATGACCAAAGTGGTACAAATACAAAGAAAATAAATCTCTTCACGGGCCCAGCCATTTTTGTTGAGAGCATCATCACTGATCTCGGTATACTCTCGGAATTCCAAGAGATGAAGACAAAAAGGGGGCGCGCCTCCAAGAAAGCTGGGAGATCTTCCGACTCGGAAGGCCGGTGTCGGAGGATTCAGGAAAACACCATAACCTATTTGGTGATTTCTGCAGGCGTGCTTTAATACCTTTGCGTGGCCCCATTCTCTCTCTCTCTCTCTCTCTCTCGCTCTCGCTCTCTCATATATACTGTAGCATACTCTCTTGCCCACCAGTCCCTCTACGTCTTTTTTTGGTACCGTCATTTGACGGTATTGATTGATTTCACTTGGAATATGTACTCTGTAGTACCAACGTAAATTGGTCAGCAGCCCTAAGTACCTATTGCGGTACCCTAGTGAACCGAACCCTGCACCCTGCATCTCTTCTCTTAGAGAAGAGATGCAGAAGTCTATGGGTTTTGCGGAAAGATTCAGTAGCTACCAGGGGCTATGTCATATAAGGCTTTGCTCAGATCCTGGCATCATAAAGGAGGGAGAATATATATGTAGTGACATAGAAGCCCAGGAGGGCTTTTCTGGGGATGAAGAAAACTATAACTTTTTCCAAAGTGATATTGTGGTTGTCCGTCAATCGAAGTAATAGAGTTGCTGCTCATGCCCCGAAACAAAATGTATGTTTATATTTGCTAACTCTATAACATGTCAACCCCGCCCGTAGTATCAGACATTCCTGCCAGGTTTCATGATCCATAAATGAATGATTTGAATGAACCTCTAGCTCGGTGTGTGTCTGTACTGGTTACAGCCTGCATAGTCCCCACTGTCATGGTGGCGTAAATGGCAGCCAAGAAGTATTCAATACGCACCCTTGTTCAGCCTCGCATGAGTGCCAAGAAGCCCATCACCTCCTTGGCATCCAGTCCAGACGGCCTTTCTCTGTTTCATGTCTTCCAGTTCAGTTCAAAAATACCCCACACTTCCGATTTCTTTGGCAGTTTATTGCTCCTCCAGCTTAGTCGTGTTTTCAAGTTTAGCCAAAAACTGAAGATCTTATAACACAACTTTGTCTGAAGACCAACCGTGTGTGTGTGTGTGTGTGTGTGTGTGTTACGCATGCAGATCCATGCTGTGCAGGCCAGATTTCTTTGGTATTAATGTTAGCCCAAAACCAATTTTCAGTCTGCAATTTCTTGCTATACCGACACCTGTGTTTCATTATACAGTTTCTTCTGTCAGCACTCAAATATGTACTTTATATTAGTGTCCCCAATCACTAGGAATCAAATTATTTTCATCAGGTCGAAATCTTTGACGTGCGACCTCATCGTCTTATGTAATTCATGATATTGTAGTTTTGCTTTTAGGGTTATTCAATTCACACAATTAGTTTTGAACAAATGTAATGGCATAAGAAATGAAAAAAGAAAAAATTATCAGTTTATAAGAAGATCATCAACCAGTGTGAAAGTGTCCCCAACTGGTCCACCATACTGCTGCACATCCACCTAGAAATGACACCGTTAACGCTGACCTCGGTGGCCTCCCTATTTACTGCCATGCGTGCTGCGTGTGACGTCCTTGTTATTGGTCTTCCCATGTGGGTCACTTCAGACCAGTTCACACTGGAATCTCATATCAGCCACACCAAACAAACAGCCCAACCAAAAGATGGGATCTGAGCAAATGAACTGAAATTGAAGATTTAGGCTTTCAGTGTAAAGGAAGCCTTGGCTTTTATTACCGAATGCAACCTAAAACATACTGTAGAAAAATACTTATGATTTTTATGTATTTTTCTACAGTATGTTGTCGGTTGTATTGCAATCAGTATTTTTCTACAATATTTCTCTAATGTCAATCAGACAATGGAGAAGGGACAGTGTGGGACACTTATGATGGAGAGTCACTTTAAGACTATCCAGACTGCAGCCGCAGAAGCGGTTCTGTTCTCTGTTCAGAACCAGCGACACATGACTCTACATATGGCTTTCATTCTCCACATAATCGACGTTGAGCCTGTCCCTGAGTGGGAGGGCGGGCGGTCTGCATGCTCACCCTGTGGTGCGGCTGTGTTGTGACCGCTGTCATGGCCCTGGTCTCCAGGTGAGGCTGCGCTGCCAGAAGGGGATTCCCCCGGCCCTGAGGGGCCGCGCCTGGCTCTACCTGTCCGGGGGGAAGGTGAAGAGGGAGCAGAACCAGGGGAAGTTCCAGGTAGGCCCACTCACTCACACCACCTGCTGTGTTCGTATTGTGTTAGTTTGTTTTATGAATCTAGGGCTGCAACAATTAGTTGTTTTAAGTAGTTGAAAATGTTCTATCCATGTATATGTATGACACACAGAATCATACATATATTGAAAGATAGATAGATGGATATGTATGAATGATCGTGGTCTATAAATATCTATATCTAATCTATATAGATATAGATATAGATATTTAAAAAAAATAGCAGCCATTGTGTGAGATGAACACGCTGGGGATGTGTGTCCAGGAGCTGGATAGCGAGGCAGGTGACCCCAAGTGGCTGGATGTGATCGAGAAGGACCTGCACCGCCAGTTTCCCTTCCACGAGATGTTTGTGTCGCGCGGAGGCCACGGGTGAGTCCTCGCACAATGGAAGGGATGGGAAATGTCCTGCTGGACATTTCCACTTTCTGACTTAGATCGCTCTCTTTCTTTCTTTGCTCTCTTTCCCTATCGTTTTCCGTCTCTCTCTCTCTTTGTCTTTGTCTTTCTCAATCCCTTGCTTGCTCTCTTACCTTTCTCACACTCCCTCCCTTTCATCCTCTCTCACAATCCTCCCCTCTCTTACCTCCCTCTCTTTCATCCTCTCTTTCAACAACCCGTCTCTTTCTTACTGTGCGTGTGTGTGTGTGTGTGTGTGTGTGTGTGTGTGTGTGTGTGTGTGTGTGTGTGTGTGTGTGTGTGTGTGTGTGTGTGTGTGTGTGTGTGTGTGTGTGTGTGTGTGTGTGTAGGCAGCAGGATCTGTTCCGTGTCCTGAAGGCCTACACGCTGTACCGGCCGGAGGAGGGCTACTGCCAGGCCCAGGCCCCCATCGCCGCTGTGCTCCTCATGAACATGCCTGCTGAGGTGAGCAGCTGGATGACTGTACAAACACCGCGCCTCTCTTTATTAGGCCCTGTCTCTGTGATATGTGTAAACACACCGCCCATATGGGCTCCTGGGCTATTCTTAGGCTAGGTTCTAAACACTGTCCCAGGCCACAGCGCAGGCCACCCTCTCTACCAAAGGCCTCGGTTAAGGCCTTTGGTAGAGAGGCCATGATGCGCCGTGTCTGGAGGGAGGACATTTTAGAGTCTTTGTTCGGCGCTGGACACGAAGCGCCAGCGTTGTTCTTGTCAAACATGGCCGCCGCAGAGCTGCTGCTTTACGACCCTGGCCTTCTGCGGAAGGGTCGTGGACGTGTTGGTACAGGCGTCAAGCTCGCACACGACCCCAACAACAACCACAGGAGGGTGGGAACGAGGAACCGCATGAGTGACATCGTAAATCCTCCATTCACATCCATGATTTCGACAAACAGTTCACGCACTCCGTGGGGAGCGGCAAGAGTGTGACGGCGTGCAGCAAGTGAGGAATGGTGTTGTGAGCAGGGAGGGCTTGAGGGCTGTGATGACCTTGTTTCTGGACCGATGAGGATTCAGTAGGATGCAGTTGAGTTTAAGACTAACTTAATTAATCACGGATGGGAAATTAGTGTAATTGTAGAGAGTACACTAAGGACAAAATGGGATTTAAAAAGCTACATATCTTTTGTTTAAGAATAAAAAAGACCAAGTATTCCAAGATATAACGGTGGAATATACATAGAAATACACTGTAAATGCTTGCGTTACTCACATGTAGATGTGTAAAAAAGTTTCTAGTTGTAAAAACTCTAAACGACCGCAAATACCTTGGAAGTGGTCCGTCATGTCTGCAGACGGTTAAATTGTATGTTCCTTTTTCATTTCCTGTTTCTCTTCCTCTTTACATTTCCATAACATCTAGGGCATTCAGCCGACGGTTTTATCCAAAGTGACTTACTATAAGTACATTAGTCAGAAGAAAGAGAACGATATCGCTGTCGGTACATCCAGAATGTTCAAAGAACATCCAGACTTTAATAAGTGCCAAGCACTTAAAATTGCTAGATTAACCCATATCCCGTATACAAAACAAAGATACCTAGGATAACGATGCTACGTACTATTTTTAAGTGTTTTCCTTTCTAACTCTTTTCTGTGCTCTATTATTTTGTGTATTGTAATCTAACGTGTGACTCACAGCCTCCCGTGTTCAGCACTGCCTCGATGCTGCAGCTGTGCGTTCCCTGACATCACGGCTATTTGTTTCCACAGGACGCCTTCTGGGTGCTGGTCCAGATCTGTGAGAAGTATCTCCCTGGCTACTACAGCCCCGGCCTGGTAAGCTCAGAGCCCCATGCTGCTGGACTCACGAGGCAGGATCCCGTGTTCTCAGATCTCAGATCCTACCCTACTAATTAGTTCCTTATTTGCCACCAAGTGTGAGCGAACCCGCCCTGGGCTTTCGTACCTTGAGTTCAGGGATTTGATGTAAAATGTATGGAAGGAATTCTGTGGCTTTGACTCACGAGGTGAAACTCGCCGGCTACGAGCAGTCTTAAGTACCGTACTATTATCGTAGCCCGGGGTGTAATGCAGCATTATCCCAGTGGTTGAGCCACGTCAGAGATGACTTAACCAGTAAGATGAGTTCTGCAAGTTGGCTCCTGCCTGGTGTAGAGGCCGACCACAGCGCTGCTTCCCAGGCCCGCTTCCTCTGCATGGCACATGCATCAAAGGAACAAAATGTTGAACACAATGCTCTCAATGTGTTACTGAGATAATGAGGCGTTTAAATATATCATCGTTCAATGTAAGGCCGGGAATGAAATGTGTGCCGCTGAACGCTTAAACAGAGTATTCTAAATGGTATCCAGAGTGTGTTTGACTTGTGTGAGTTGATGTGTGTATGAAATATCTATCAAAATGTGATAAACTCAGGACCAAATTATAGTAAGAAGGAGATTTAATCCTCGAGGCTGGCCTGTAAGGCCAGCTGTGTTTAAGCCCAGTGAATGCTTTGTATGAGAGTTGAATCGTGGTATATTATTAGTACGTGATGGTTGCCAGCTCGGCCATAAAACTTTCACCGCCGTCATGGAAGTTCTGTTAAACGAACAACCATAAAAAACTGTTTAAGAATAGTGTTGTATAATCTTGTTTTTTTCATAGCGATTTTAGTTCAAATTTCTAAATTTCTGATCACGTGTCAGAATAGTGTTTGTTAATTCTTTTCGCATAATGATTTTTAGTTCAATATTGTACAGAACTGATGAGCTGTCAGAATAGTGTTTGTTAATCCCTTTGTAATAAAGTTTCTTAGTTCAGGTGTTAGAGCTGCGTGCTGATCATTCGGGTGTTCTGGGCCTACAGGAAGCCATCCAGCTGGACGGGGAGATCCTGTACGCCCTGCTGCGCCGCGTCTGTCCGCTGGCCTACCGCCACCTGGAGAAGCACAAGATGGACCCCATCCTCTACATGACGGAGTGGTTCATGTGCGCCTTCTCCAGAACGCTGCCCTGGGCCTCGGTGCTGCGCGTCTGGGACATGTTCCTCTGTGACGGTACACACACACTACAGCAGCACTCTACGCCGTGTGTGTGTGTGTGTGTGTGTGTGTGTGTGTGTGTGTGTGTGTGTGTGTGTGTGTGTGTGTGTGTGTGTGTGTGTGTGTGTGTGTGTGTGTGTGTGTGTGTGTGTGTGGGATGGAAATTAACACCCGCCACACGCCACGGTGAATTGTCTCACTTCACCCGCCACTGTGTCGGGTAATACTTTCCAGTCCGGTCCGATCAAATTTGCATATTTAATACATTCGTCATACGGTGCTGCACAGTTCCACAACCATTACTGTCAACATCCGGCCCCCTTCTTCTTCTACGCCTCTTTTGCTGAACTGCGACTGTCAAAATCCGGGATAATATACCAGTAACAGGGCTCTCAAGTCTCACGCATTCAGCAAGAGACGCATGCAATTCAACCAATTCACGCGCCACACGCCACACGCCGCTATTTAACAGTGTTACAGGTAGGAATCAAATGGGTGTCCCGTACGTCGGGTAACCAGGCATCCTATTTTGCCCGGACGTGCCCTCTTTTTGAGACACTTGTGTGGCGAAAAATGTGTGGCGGAATTTCAAAATCGTCTGGGATTTTATTACAGCCTCATACATGTTCACATTGAATTTGCGTTGCGTTTCTCTGGGTCATTCACAAACTAGTTGGGCTACGCCCTCCCCTACTCATTTCTGTTCGCTTTACATTAGTGGAAGTGAGTAGGGGGAGTGGTTAAGTAGAGCCTTCAGATTGGACGGTTTGACTTACTCAGTTACCCTCGTATTTTGTATTTATTTTTTTACCATTATTGTTTTATAGGGACAAACATTAACAAATTTCCCCTACAGGGGATCGATAAAGTTCTATCTATTGAACAGAAAGAAACACTTGGTCATACTTTACACACTTTACCACAGCATTGGCCTGCTGAATGCCACAGATATATTTTCAGCATTGGACTGAATGCCACATAAATATATAATTATGTTTTTGCACGTTTGCAACGTTTAAAAGTTCAGGGTATAAAGTTCAAGTATATGCCTCTACTTGTATTGCTTAAGCCAATAGCCTTTTGAGGAAGTTCTTTTTTTTCTGAATATTAGTGTTAAGGGCTAATAATGCTTACCATCATACGTTAGTTACCATGTCTCTGGACACATTTGTTTGCAGTCACATGTAAATATATAAAAACAAATGTTCCTATTGACTTATGATGGTGTAGCCATGCATGTTGTTTTATTGTTAATATGTCAATTCGTTTTTTATTGAAAATACTTTGTATAGATGAATTATCCCCAAACTTGTCATCGTAACACCTTTGAAATAAACATGATTTAATATGGCAGATACCTGTGTATTGTTTATCATATGCGGTAAGAGTGTAACATTTTCAACCCAGTTCCTTGGTAGCACCTACTTACAGTAAAAATCACTTCTGATGGAGAAAATAATTTGTACGAAAAACACTTTTCTTATCTATTGTTACTATTATATTGTTTAAAATCTACGCGTATATAAAAAAAAAATATAGCGTACAAAAAAGATGAGTGGCGGGTAAAAAAGATGAGTGGCTGGTGGGCAGAAAAAGTGTGTGTGTGTGTGTGTGTGTGTGTGTGTGTGTGTGTGTGTGTGTGTGTGTGTGTGTGTGTGTGTGTGTGTGTGTGTGTGTGTGTGTGTGTGTGTGTGTGTCAGACAGAGCTGCAGTTTTAATCTGCAGCAATGTTCTGTTCATTAGCTAGGTCTAGAGTACTTTTTCCTTGCTATTTAGATAGTATAATTATTCACTGAAACAAGCTAACTTTGTATGTAGTGTGGTATTTTCCACCTATCCAACCTTTGAAGACATCTTTCTTTCTCTCTCTCCGTCCCAGGGGTGAAGATCATATTCAGAGTGGGCCTGGTGCTGCTGAAGTGCATGCTGGGAAGCCGTGAGAAGCTGAAGGCCTGCCAGGGCCAGTACGAGACCATGGAGCTGCTGCGAGCCCTGGAGCCCCGCTACATGCAGGAGGGCTTCCTGGCCCGGGAGGTAGGGCCCCCCCCAACACAACCCCTCTCCTTCACACACCACCGCTGGTTAAGGGATCTGAACCATGGGTAAAAAACAACTTCAAAGACCTTCCAGGGAACCTGTGTGTGAAGCGGATGGGCCAATCAAAGGACAGATTAACGTGGTGCACTGTACTCGGAGCCACTCGGCAGTAGGCAGGGGCCCGGCGGTTCATATCTAACGATTTAATGGAGCGCTCGTGAGGGAGAAGAATGGTCGCTCAGAGAGGCAGCGGAGGGACGAGTCAGCGAGAGACGAGCTGAAGTCCTCCAGAGGCTCCCAGTGTGGGCCGCCCGGCGTCTGCTTCCTGGTCTGTGTCCAGGCAGACAATGGCCTCTCTCATCGCTGCCTCCCTCTTCCAGACCACGGCTGGCCACACATTCACATTTGCCCCCGGGGCCTTTTGGCATTTCCTTACAGTGGGGATCGGGAGTAGAACTGTGAATGATGAGACACGCATGCTTAGAAGGCCCCCCCCCCCTCCTTCCCTAGTGTGAGTCTAATTCGATTGGTTGGTGTGTTGGATGTCTTGGGGTTAGTAGTGTCCACCAGGAATGGCAGCCTAGAGATGGAGGCCTGACCCCCCCCCCCCCCCCCCCTGCTCCGAACCACCTTGGCCTCAATTCAGTGAAAGTCCCTGTGGATTAAAGTATCTGCTAAGTGTGTGTGTGTGTGTGTGTGTGTGTGTGTGTGTGTGTGTGTGTGTGTGTGTGTGTGTGTGTGTGTGTGTGTGTGTGTGTGTGTGTGTGTGTGTGTGTGTGTGTGTGTGTGTGTGTGTGTGTGTCTCTCAGATCGTGGAGGTCCCCGTGTCGGCGCGGGACATCGAGCGGGAGCACCACTCCCAGCTGAAGCGCTGGAAGAAGAACCGCGGCGAGCTGAACTTCAAGTCCCCGCCCCGGATGCATGGCGCCCGCGTCATCATGTTGGCGGAGCCGCCGCGGCGCCAGGACCTGCAGCAGAACCCCACCATCGTGGTGCCGGTGCCCCCGCCCACGCCCCAGATGAAGAAGGCCCCCAAAAGCAGGGAGGAGCGGAGCAGCATCAAGAAGAAGAAGAGCGGCCGCAAGTCCTCCCAGACCCCGGAGCCCATCCCCAACCCGTACCCCATCATGGAGGAGCCCCCCCCCCAGACCCCGCCTCTGCTCTTTACCGAGACACACCCAGCCTCCCAGCCACTCCCAGCCCAGCCTCTCCACTCCCAGTCACTCCCCACTGAGCCCCTCCACTCCCAGTCACTCCCCACCGAGCCCCTCCTCACTCCCAGTCACTCCCCACCGAGCCCCTCCTCTCTCAGTCCCTCCTCACCGAGCCCCTCCTCACTCAGTCACTCCCCACCGAGCCCCTCCTCACTCAGCCCCTCCTCACTCAGCCCCTCCTCACCCAGCCCCTCCTAACTCAGCCCCTCCTCACCGAGCCCCTCCTCACCCAGCCCCTCCCCACCCAGCCCCTCCCCACTCTGCCCCGCCCCTCCCAGCCACTCCCCCTAGCCCAGCCGGAGCCCCCGCTCCCCCCAACAGCAGAACCGTTGCCCACGCCGGGGCCTGACCCTTCCCAGCCGCAGCAGACACCCCCAATAGAACCCCCGCTCGCTGCCAAAGAATCCCTCCTCCAGAGGTCCACCCACAGCCTGAGCAGCACGGAGCAGGACACCTACCTGTAGCGCCCTCTACGGCCCCGACGGGGAACCAGCATCCTTCCCTTTTCTAACACCCGCACCAGCACAGGGGCGACAGCAAGCGACTCCACTACGTGTGTTGATGAATGGGAGGTAATCATTTTTCTTTTTAATCACGCTTGCTCGATGACGACACCACATTGTTTGTACCCAATGTTGTGTCTCATGCCTACATTAAGCAGCTTATGCTATAGTGTCAAAGAATCGATATCCATGTGGTCATAGCTCCCCTGGTCAATCTGGTCCTGTTACCTCTAATCATTTCCTTTTTGTTTTTAATGTGCGACTCTAAGCGATTTGTATGCAAGGCCGTCATCGGCGCATTTCAGTTTCAGGGGAGGTTGATGAAAGCTCCCCATACAGTCTGATCTTTATGCTATACATTTATGGTGACAATCCATGCTGTCGAGTTCAATCAGACAATGGCGATGTCCTCTTCTGTTACAAGCTTGTTGAACATTTCCTCCTGTAATCACCAGAGGGCAGTCTTGGGTTTTACTGTTTCAATGCTGGGCACACAATTCAAAACAAACGTTTCTTCTTATAGTATTTTTCTTCAAATGTTACAAAATGTTACTGTCGATTAAATCACATGTATACTTTGGTTTCAGGACATTGGTATGAAGCTAGCCCTCTATTATAGCTCAAACAACAAGCTCACTCTGAGGTGTTTTGTAACCTGCCGGATTGCGTTGTGTGTTGTTTCACTTTGAATCATATTTATTTGACACAAAAGTAAACTTAAGACATCCGTCGGGCTTCCAGGGGCTTTGGGAGGTTTGTAAACGGGCGAAGTGTCACGGCCATCCTTATCGGGTTTCATCAGATGAGCAGAACGGCCAAGGATTCTTACCTTGAGCAAGGCACTAGCAGACACTACACACCAGCACTATGTCATGATAGACCTGATCCATCAAACATTCCTCACTGTTCCACACATTCCGGCCTTCCCGAGGGCTAATCACTTTTTTTCCAAATGCAAATCTGCGTTATGTATCCATATATATCTGTGCATGTAATTCCTGTAATGTCTGGGCAGGTCAGCCCCCCCAACACCACTGCCCCTCCTGGTCCTTCACACACCTCCAGGTGGACCCGAGTCCTTCTGCGGTGGGGGGGGGGTCATGTTTGTTCGTTCTTTCTAAACGCTAGAAATCCCAAAGCAAATGGAGTCACTGTCACTTTTAGATGATTCACTACCAGTACCTGTGAGCAGCAGAGGAAAGGGAATACTATTTGTTTTTATTTAGTGGGGAGGGGAACCGTTGCCGCTCTTGTTGGAGAGAATTGCACTCGTTTGTCTGGGAGTCGAGGAGCCCAGTTGGGAGGATCCATTATCACGGTCATGATGGACAGTCTCTTTGATGGGAGGATCCATTATCAAGGTCATGATGGACAGTCTCTCTGATGGGAGGATCCATTATCACAGCCATGATGGACGGTCTCTGATGGGAGGATCCATTATCACGGACGGTCTCGCTGATTGGATGATCCCTTATCACGGTCGAGAGGGACAGCCTCTGATTGGAGGATCCCTTATCACGGTCGAGAGGGACAGCCTCTGATTGGAGGATCCATTATCACGGTCGAGAGGGACAGTCTCTGATTGGAGGATCCATTATCACGGTTGAGAGGGACAGTCTCTGATTGGAGGATCCATTATCACGGTCCAGATGGACAGTTGACACAATCAATAATTGGGTGAACAAAGTTACTGATCTCTCCTTGTTAAGATTCAGATGAAGTCATTATTTTTACGAGCACCCGAGTGGCTGCAGATGTAATCCTGAGTCATTCCACTCTGTGTCTCCCCAGGTAACCTACATTAAGCAATACGTTCTGAATGTTTAACAGAAGGACTAGAGAGATTTAGCCCTCCACATTGTCTGCTTCTTTTGTTTTGTTTCGCCAATATATTTGTTTAATTTAATTGTCTATGTAGATATTAAAGATTCGTTTTTTTGCCATTATGATATTCTGACCATCACTCGCATCAAGGGAAGCATTTATAAGTGATTTTAATGAAATTATTTTGGGACTATCGGGACATTTTGGTATTAACTTAGTGCCATTTTTTTGTACTCTTGGGAGATTGGTTATTTCTTTGCCATTTGCAGCTAACAGTAGGCTTAACATGATAAATAAAAGCTGTTCACTATTTGGATTTTACAATTAAAGTTTTGTCTAAAATATGATGTTTCTTCTATTTACTTCAGCCTATCCCTGTGTTACAGCTAATGTTATAAGACTGTTATTAAAAATGACTACATTTGTTTCAGAGCTCAGTGAGTCTTACTTTGTTATGCAGTAGCAATATTTCCTCAGCAGGTGGCGAAAGAGGGTCATTCCTATCACTTAAACCAGGCCTTTACGAGACTAATGTTTGACCTCTTCTTCACAAAGAGTGGTCGTTCCTCACTATGAGCTCATCTCTCCGGAGGTAACGTGTAGCTCCCTGAAGCCAACTGGACTAACAACAGTTTACCTTGGTCCTCTTAATTTGGTGTCAAATGCTACCGCCCACCACCATTAGCTCTGAGATAATTGGACTGGAACCAACATTGTGCCTCGGGCGTCGTAATTTCCCCTTGACGGGGAAATTACTAGCCGTGTGAACGTGAATAAGCCTAGTAGCTCATCTGGATCGTAAAGCTGTAGGCTGGGTCCAGGGTCAGTCCAGCCCGAGGCATGGGTCGCAATTGTAAAAGTACCAATTAGGGGATTTAGATCAAGAGATCGCAGAGAAGCTTCTTCATCCATAAGGATCATTTAATTGTAGACTAGTCATTTAGGTTATCCTTATGTAGAATGTATGCGAGTGAATAGGCCATCTATTTAGGCTACAACATCGTAGGCGGTGCATGACTGATGTGGAATATTACATGTGTACTTACTTTCATTATGCAATCACAACACACACAGATGTGCTTGTGGACATTCTTCCTTGTTCAGAAGTACCTCAGAAGTTTAATAGGTAGTGTGATGTACTGATGGTGGCATGGTCGCCCACATACACTCATTACATAGTACTACCTACCTCGAGGTACTGTGACCACAGCAGTAGGTAAATAGGTAGTGTGATGTAGGTTAAATGGACGCCCGCATGCAGGCCCGCAACAGTTAACTGACCGACTCCCTGTGGAATTCATGCACCGTCACGCTTTCCCCTCTCGGCCCAGCGGACACCTGCTCCCCTTTCAGGGCCACCGGGCATTTACATCTCAAAGGGGGACGACCAAGAAGGCCTCCTCTGTGCTCTCGTCCCGGCTCCCAGAAATGATCTGATTTATCTCGCCCATCAACGGAAATATGGGAGCTTTTAAAAAAGGAAAAGGAGCACGTCGTCCTCCCCCCCAGCACCACCGGCACCTCCTCCACCTCCCTGGGGCGCTGGGCACTGGGGAGCAGGCAGGCGAGGGATGTCAAAGAGTGACTTGTGATCCCCGTCGTGTGATCAGCAACCCGGGCTGGTGCCCTCGCTGAGGTGGCGGTGATGGTGGCAGTTGTGGTGGTTTGAATGGTAGGGATGGTGATGGTGCTGGTGGTGGTAGTTTCAGTGGTAGGGATGGTGGTGGTGGTGTTGGTGGTGGTGCGTTGGTGTCGGCCAGAGCAAATCAGTGTGTTTGTGTGTATGTGCGCACACACACACTAGCACGTACGCACATGCACACGCAGTCGCGCGCACACATGCAGGCGCACACACACACACATACATACACACACACATACACACACACACACACACACACACGCGTGCAGGCACACACACACAGACACACAGAAACACAGTTATACTGTAACAGCATGTTAAGGTATAAAGGTATCCCAGTGAGTATCTAATTCCAAAGGTCTGACGGTGCGTCAGTGAGGAGGACAAGGGGATGAAAGGGTTATTCACCGCTGTGAGTGAAGACATGAGTTTCTGTGATCCTGGGCCAAAGCCAGCGTGGAAAATACAATTATCCCAGAGTTTCTCTCTGAAACACAGGGCACTCCTTTTCAAATGTTTAACAAAACTCCATCATACGCTGTGTTTTGTTATCTCTTATCTTGGCGCCATGATGAATAGTTTCCTTTCCTAAATGCAGAATTAATGCATCTATGTTATACATTTAATCTATATTTCAACACCTTGGCACGGTCCATTCTCTGGCCCATTAAAGTCGCTCTTGAGAAGAATAAGGTAGCGCTGTCTTTCTAAACAAAGTTTTGTAAGTGGACTCTGATAGATGGTTACATCAACTCTATTCCAAACAGACTTGCATTAGGGCTCCTAATGTGTTCAGGCCTGAGTTGGACCACTGGCTATTTTCCCTTATGATTATCAGGCTTTTGTGAGCATTTCTTTGGCTTTTATTCAGTTTGTATCCTGTAGTGGCCATACTTGGTGAGTGAGGAAATGTAACTATCAATAACAATAGTTCACTGGAATACAGTTCCCAGGTACATTTAACTTTTTAGATCTCCTTCCAGTGACCCCAAGGAGGGAAATCCAGTTCTTAAAGAGGAAAACCAAAAAGTGTTTTCATTGAATAATTTCGGGCTTCTAGAAACAGCCGGTTGATGTCCTCTGAAACGGCAGCTAGACTGTCCAGGTTCTTCTATCAGGTGAGATCTGGGCATGCAGGTTAAAAGCCCAGAGTGTGTGAGGTTGTAAATAATAGAAGTCAGTCACCTGCTCGGGGCTAGGCCTACTGGACTTGTCACCCTGAAGAGGTTGTGGGGGGGGGGGGGGGGGGGGGGCTACTCTGCACACCTGCGGCCTCTTCAAGACTGTTGTCTTTGCTAAAGCTGTCTCAGCAAATCTCTGACGGTGGGGGTGCCCTTCCTATCCTCCGTCCCTCCCCTTCCTGACCTCTGAACCCCGCTACATCTCTCGGGTTGAGCGCTGCTGGAGGCTGAGCGCGATTGTAGCCGCAGAGTCTTGTCAGGTGACTGAAGCGTGAGGCGCGCACCGCATTCCCAACCCTCCTCCTCGTGTACCCCTGCTCTCCACTCCCTGCAGGTGAACTCAAGGCCGGGGTTCCATCAGCTCATCTGTTGGCTTGAATCACGGTTCTGTCGGAGCCCCTCGACGTTTACTGCCCTTACAACAACAAGAGAGAAGACCAATGACGACGGCAGTAACTCCCCTAAATCACCGACTGCGAATGATTCACAGCTGGCCTGCCACCCTCCTGAGCCCCTCTTCTTAAGGGCTTATCCCATCCCGCGGCCTCCCCTGCTCAGGCCTGTGTGTTCCGCTGGTGATCAGTAACCAAAAGGCCTGTGCAGAGATCCAGCCGCTAAATGGCTCTCTCAGGGGTGTCTACCTGCCTGTGTGTGTGTGAGAGTCTGTGCTTTTGTTTTTTTGTGTGTGTGTGTGTGTGTGTGTGTGTGTGGTGTGTGTGTGTGTGTGTGTGTGTGTGTGTGTGTGTGTGTGTGTGTGTGTGTGTGTGTGTGTATGTGAAAGGTGTAGCTATTTTCTGTGTTTGTGTGTGTGTGTGTGTGTGCGTGTGTGTGAGAGAGTTGGTGCTATTGTTTGTGTAAGCGTCTATTTGTGCTATTGTTTGTGTGTGTGTGTGTGTGTGTGTGTGTGTGTGTGTGTGTGTGTGTGTGTGTGTGTGTGTGTGAGTGTGTGTGTGTGTGTGTGTGTGTGTGTGTGTGTGTGTGTGTGTGTGTGTGTGTGTGTGTGTGTGTGTGTGTGTGTGTGTGCGTGTGTGTGTGGGGGGGAGTTTGTTATATTGTTTGTGTGTGCTTTCGTGTGTTTGTCCGTGTGCGTGTGTGTGGTGATCGCGGAGAGCTCCTGGCTGGTAGGTGATGAGTTACAGACACAGATGGTGGGCATCAGCAGCAACAGGCGGGCCGGGGGCAGATTAGCAGCAGCCTGTGTCTGGCCCAGGCCAGCCCAGGCCCACTCCCACCCGGGTCCCAGAGGGAGGGCCTGTCTGTAACCCTACTCGCCCTGGCCGGCCTGTTGTGTTGACGGAGGCAGACCACAGGCTTATCTCGTCTCAGGCCCCCAATCAGTGGGACTGGGGGGCTCAGGGTGCTCCCACTGAGTCAGGGTGGGGGTTGGGGAGGGCTGGGTTAAGTCCAGTTTGACTCGTGGTGGGACTGAATTTGGATGGATAGCGCAGCGTCTACCATCACTCTTTATTGGCATAGGGCACCAATTCCGCAATCAGTGGAGACGTGTTTCACGGCTGCAGCCTCATTGTCACGCCGCCAGACGCCTCCTTTTGTTTTGTCTGTCTGTGCAAGCCAATGTTTACCACCTCTGTCCTGGGCTTGGGTTCGGGGCTTCCCCTGTCCGCTGTCTGTCCTGCATGTCGGCTCCACTCGGATATGTTTGTAGTTTTGTCTTCCTCTCGTTGGGCAGAAAAAACATGTTGGGTGACCAGCGCATTCTGCCTTTCATATCCGTGTTGCAGCATGCAGGAAGCGGAGTTCAAGCTGTCCAGGTCCTAGGTCAACCAGATGCATTATGGGAGACACAGGGGGTGAGAGGATTCGGGAGAGACCCCGGGAGGCTGGCGGGGGGTTGGTGTTGGGTCCTGTTTATTTTATAAACACATGCAGCAGATTAGTATCGGTGCCAGACCCCCCTCCACCTCCACCAGCACCGTCACCAGCACCACCCCCTCACCGGCCATATGGGGAGGATGTCGTCCGTGTTGGAAACCTCTTCGCTAACTATTTTTATCCCAAAGTAGGGCCTTCTTCTGTGCTCGGGTTCTCCATTCACCACCGGCTCATTGTGGGATGCCTCCAAACTTAAATCAACAGATTGCCCACGACTTTAGGAATAAGACGTGAACAAAGCATGTCCCCATAAGATGTCTCGGACCCTGATCCCATGTTGGCACGCGAAGCCACTTGCCACTGGGAGGTCAAAACAGGAAGCTCCTCCCCCTCCCCCCCTCCCAAGCACCAGGCTGATGAGTCCTGCTTCAAGATGTTCGTCTGTGGCTCATCTCCTGGAGACCAGCAGCTCTTTCCTGCCATTGTTTTACTAGTGAGTGTTTTTTCTGTGCGTGTGTGTGTGAGACACGATGGCAGTAAAGAACCTTTGATGACCCATCTGTCAGCGGCTGCTCCCTGGACTCATATGTTGCTCTCCTCACAGAGTGAGGAACTGCACACACACTGGTCCCAGGGTGGGGTAAGGAGCTGTCATTGAAGCCCCCAAAACACTCTTTTATATGACACACATACGCAATACGTGTGAATGTGCAACGTGTGAATGCAAACCAAACCATAGTTCTGCACAGTTAATTTTCACCGATGAGGAGTCAGCAGCTGATTTATTTCAACGTTAATGCCGGCCGGCTCCGAGGAGAGACGGAAATGCTGTTTGACGGATTAACAGTCGAGCTGCGCCAGCGATCGGGGGGACAGCCGTGGAAGCCCCCCACTGGGGAAGTATTTGCAGATAATGTTATGTCAAGAGTCCAGGGTTACATGCAATTATCCCACCTTGAGAAATGTAGGTTTTGTACACGCAAACTGATTTCCGGTGCCAGATGAAGAAAGCATGATAACAATGATTTAAAGGCGTTCATCCAGCCCAATATATGTCAGTTTCCGAACCCAAATCAGCTGGAGGCTAGTGTTGGCCGAGTTTTATTTTTGTATATTAGGTAGCTAAAACGCAACCAGAAAAACTATGGCTCTCAATGATTCAGCTGTAGGTAGGAAGGTTTAAATCATAGTCAACAGTCTCTATCCAGCCTATGTTTTCTGTCTTCAAAAGTTTAATATACAATTATGTTTAAAATACAATTGTACGGTTTGCCTTGTTTTGAGGTAAAATGGTTTGTTTTTCACACAATTTCATTAACTCAATTGATTGGCCAACGAAGATTTAAAGCTATGGGGGAAAATAACGCATTCTATTCTATTCCATGTACTGCTATAATGTTGTTAAGTGCAGGGATGGGATCTATGGCAAGGGGGGAACTTAAGGAAGTGCACCAGAGGATGTGTTGATTCACCTCCAGGCCTTCGTCATGGTTACCAGAGGACGATAAAGATCGACCACAAGCAAAAAAATATATAAAATGCCGATGCTTTTGCTCCTCCTTCTTCATCCGTGACCTCCTTGAACGCCGGGGAGGGGGAGAGAGAAAAACCTGACCACTGCAAAGCCAGTTTCCCATGGTGACAGAGTGGCAGCCAGTCAGCGTCTCACTGGCAGTGTACAGTGAGAGCCAAGCTGCTAGCTCATATATCACCACAGAGGCTGTTATGTCTGCAGGACCGGGAAGACCCAGGCGTGTGTGTGTGTGTGTGTGTGTGTGTGTGTGTGTGTGTGTGTGTGTGTGTGTGTGTGTGTGTGTGTGTGTGTGTGTGTGTGTGTGTGTGTGTGTGTGTGTGTGTGTGTGTGTGTGTGTGTGTGTGTTGGGTGGGGTAGCACAGAGTTACCCACCAGACATGTAGACCCGTTGGTAGAAAGAACGATTGTTCCTGAATCTGCGTCCATAAAGTTGTGGTTTAAGTTGGATTACCACTCTCAGGCCTCACGGTTGTTGATGAGGTGCCGTAATGCCTACTCGCTCAGACGCCGCCTTGCTGGGGGTTTAAAGGCCCTGCAGAGGGGTTCAGTCCAAGGACGCCTTTAAACTCCTAATCCTCAATTCATGCACGGGGCTGACCCGTTGGGAATGAAAGATTATATTGAACAAAGATAACACAAGTGTGACATGGCGTGCAGGCAGAGAAAGTTAAGGTTCAGGAACGAGTGAAGATTGTCCAAATGGGGACCCTTACACCTAGGAAAGGAACAAACCGCCTTTGCTCTGCTCGAGTTGAGTTGTGGCCGCTGCATCGATGCAACGTTATAGGCTCACATCTGGAGTTTGATCTCGAGGTTGTGTTCATGAGCCTTTGCTCATCTACGACTCCTAGGCTTCATTAATCTGCTGACATGGTCCTGATTGCCTGTGCACTGTTGTCCCTGGGACTCGAGCACAGTCTGGCGTACTGCCCAAGTGCCATCGGGCCTGGGAGCCAAGTTCATCTGAAACTTTGGTAACACTTTATAATGAGGTGCCATAATAAATGGCAAACTAGTCATTACCGTACCCTTTTTCAATATTTGTTAATTGTTACTAAAATATCTATCTGCCACAATTCATAGTTTTCAGGTAACCCTAACCCTATCATAAATTAAATATTAGTTGTTTGCATAGCCCTAAACCTAACCCTAACACACGGCCCTAACCCCAACACACGACCCTAACCCTAACACACAGCCCTAACCCTAAACCTAACACACAGCCCTAACCCTAACACACGACCCTAACCCTAACCCTACCCAGCGACACTCTGTGGTGAGTGAAAAAAAAAATATGAACTGACTAGTTTACTATTTAAGATGGCACCTTATTATAAAGTGTTACCGAAACTTTTAGTTCATATGTGTTTGAGTTCATGATGAACTTAAAGTTAAGTAAAATTCAACTTTAAATTGAATTCATCTTTTTAAGGAGGGGGTTTGGAATGAGGAAGTTGCTGTTAGACATGCATGATGGGGAAGGGGGGGGGGACTATGACTGAATGCCGTAGTATCATGACTTGGGGAGCATGCGGGGGTTGAGGCGGGGGGTGGGAGCCCCTGGGAAAGCTGGTCCTAGCTGGGATGGCGTGCATGCAGCGGGCCACGGAGGTCAGTGCGGAGGGGAGACGGAGAGAGAGAGCGACAGCGGCTGCCGGCGATAGCAGCAGGAAAGATAATAAAGCAGAAGGTGTTTCCTGTGAGCGCTCCCTCAGGAACCGTTCTCACCGCTCTCCCCGCCAGATACATACAGTACACAACCACACGACAGCCATCTTGAAACAATCCCCCCTTCCACCACCACCTCCAACACCCCCACCACCATCATCACCCCACCAACAACAACACCCCCACCAGCCCACCACCTCCACCTCCTCCACCTCCCCCCGCCAGTACCCACCACCACCCTGCCCGAGATTGCAAACCAACTAAAAGTGAGCTATCGACCAGAGTTCCTCAGGCTAGGCGCCTGGGGCCGCTCAGCTGTTCATCCCACCCTCCGTTGCACTGCAACCCGCTCGTTAGCGTGAACAGTGGGCTCCAGAACCACAGCGTTTACGGGTTCTCATGGCTGTGTTGTATTGTTGCGGGCTTCCCTTCAGCTCGGCCAAGGGAAACAGAGGTTGAGGCAAAGCAAACAAAGCACACACCGAGCCCCGAGTTATGAGCCGTGACCCTTTAACCTTCCCGCTAATTACCCCGCAGGTGATTGTTCTGATGTTCCGCCTCCATTGTTGCGTCGGGGGGGGGGATGCCGCCACATATGGCGCTCAGCTTGGGCCGCTCCAGATGTCACACAGGTGCTCTCAATTTCATCACAAATTAAACGATCGCTCGTGCAGCCTTTGAAAGCCTCCCAACACACACACACACACACATTCAGACACACAGGCACGCATGCACACATACACACACACACACACACACACACACACACACACACACACACACACACACACACACACACACACACACATATCAATACACATACACATATTCAGAGACACACACACAACTACACATACACACACACACACACACACACACCCATATCAATACAACCATACCAATACACATACGCACACACACACACGCATTTTCAACTCTGAAGCTGGAGCAGCACTAGGT